>NC_053026.1:473765790-473847537 GCF_003073215.2 Triticum urartu
GTGCTCCACCGCCTGCTTCCGGACTTTCTGCTTGACGGGCCGCGCATGAGGACAGACAGCAAGGTGGTGCTCAATCACTTTCCTGAGAACACCGGGGATGTCAGACGGTTGCCATGCAAACACGTCGATGTTCGCCCGCAGGAAAGCAACGAGCGCGCTTTCCTATTTAGGGTCAAGCGTGGCACTGATGGTGAAGGTACCACCAGCGCCATCCTCCTTGGCGGACACCTTCTTCGTCTCTGGCGGAGCCGCCATTGTCTTCTTGTGCTTGCCGGTGAAGCTCGATGGTGCGTCCTCGACGGCAGTGCAGCACTCCGAAGAGGCGCGCTTGCCGGAGTGGGCACTAGAGCTTTTGCCGGACTTGGTCTTCTTGCCGGTGGAGCTCGATGGTGCGTCCTCGACGGCAGTGCAGCACTCCGAAGAGGCGCGCTTGCCGGAGTGGGCATCAGAGCTCTTGCCGGACTTGGTCCTCCCGGAGCTCGATGGTGCGTCCTCAACGGTAGCGCAGCACTCTGAAGAGGTGCGCTTGCCGGAGTGGGCACCAGAACTCTTGCCGGACTTGGTCTTCTTGGTCCCGGGAGCTTCAGCGGCAAGTGGATCGCGGTCTGCCGTGGCTGCTGCTTCCCGGTAGATCTTGTCAGCACAGATAAGAGCGTCCTTCTTGTCGCCAGGGACATAAATGACGCTTATCGGGCCTGGCATCTTCAGCACGTTATACGCGTAGTGAGAGGCCGCCATGAACTTGGCGAGTGCTGGACGGCCAAGTATCCTGTTGTAAGGCAACGGGATATCGGCAACGTCGAACGTGACCCTCTCAGTCCTGAAGTTTAACTCGCTACCGAATGTTACCGGCAGCGTGACCTTCCCCTTCGGCTTGCTCCTTCCCGGGTTGATTCCTTGGAATGTGCCGGTCTCTTCGAGCTCGCCGTCAGGGATCTGGAGTTTTCGGAGCACAGCGGAGGAGATCAGGTTTAAGCCGGCCCCGCCGTCGACTAGCATCTTGGTGACCTTGAGGTTGCGGATGGTTGGTGAAACCAGCATCGGCAGACACCCGACCGCGGTTGTGCGATCAGGGTGGTCCTCAATGTCAAAGATGATAGGCGTGCTGGACCACTTCAGAAGCTTGCACGATTCGATGGGTGGTTCCGCTGCATTGACTTCCCGCACCCACTGTTTGAGTTGGCGGTGCGAGGTATGCAGGGAAGCACCCCCGTCAACGCACAAGACCTCTGTGTCTTTCTGAAACTCCTGCTCACTGGTCTCAACGTCATCCATGTCTTCATCCTCACCGTCGTCTTCGTCGTTGTCGCGACCGCGGGGAGGTCTGTCTCCTTGCCGCTGCTTGGCTTTGTCGCGGCGTCCTTCCTGGCCGGTGCGCTTCTGGCCAGGTTTCTCGGCACCCCCTTGGGCTCTCTCCTTGTCGCGCCGCTCGTACTCAGCCCTCTGTTGCTGGACGAGCTGCTCGACCTTCTTGCAGCTCTGGAGGTCATGGCCCTTGTTGCGGTGAATCTTACAGTATTGCTTGCCGGAGCCGCCCCCCTTGTCGGCGACCGCCACAGCCTGACAGTTGGTGCACGCGGCAACTTCCTTGCCGGATCTACCAACTGTAGCCTTCATGGCGTCACCTTCATTGCCGGACTGCTCAACGACCAGCACCTCGTTGTTCTGCTTCTTCCTGTTGTTGCGCCGCCGGCTTTTCTTTGCCGGGGCGGCATCCTCACTGTCAGATCTTCCTCCCCTCCTCAACGCGTGCACACCTGTCGGCCAGGGCATAAAGCTCGCTGACGTCCCGAATCTTGCACATCGCCAACTCCTCCCGCATCCTGCGGTTACGCACGTTCTGATGGAACGCGCTGATTACCGCGGCAGGGTGGATATTTGGGATGTTGTGGTGAACACGGCTGAACCTCTGGATGTACTGGCGCAGGGGCTCTCCTTCCTTCTGGACGAGCAGATGAAGATCGCTCTCTTGGCCATGAGGTTTGTGGCCGCCTGTGAAGGCGCCAACAAACTGATGGCACAACTCGGCCCAGGAGGATATGGAGTTGTCCGGCAAGTGCATGAGCCAGGACCTGACGTTGGGCTTAAGCACCAGCGGGAAGTAGTTGGCAAGGATCTTGTCGTCTCGTCCCCCAGCAGCCTGCACCGCGATGGTGTAGATGCTGAGGAACTCCGACGGATGCAACTTGCCGTCGTACTTCTCTGGTACATCTGGCTTGAAGTTCTTCGTACTGGGCCACTGGACTTGCCGCAGCTCACGAGTGAATGCAGGGCAACCTACTGGGTACGGCAAGTCGCCTGGTTCCCCTGGCGCATGCATGTCAACAGAGGGCCCAGCACGCTGGTCTGACTGACGTTGCGCTTCTCTCCGGCGCTCGATGCGAGTACGAGCGTCTTCCTGCTGTCGTTCTTGAAGAACATGGCGTTGATCGCGGCAAGCTCGCGGATCCGACGACGCGGTGGAGTCGCTGTCGTGGCGGATCCGTCGGGTCGGCGATCTTGGCCTTCGGGGTGGGGAGTGCACAGTAGTTGCACCCCACCAGTCTTGTCTCCACCGGTTTGCGCCTGGCTGACTCGCTGCGGCTGCGACGTGGTCGGCTGCCGAGGAGTGTCGCCGTTGGCGAAGCCGATGAGACTCTGGATAGTGGCCCTCCAGTCGTCGATCTTGTCCACCGTCGGAGGGTAGTCTAGGAGCAGCTGAGCTCGCGCCAGAGCTTCGGCTGCGGTGGCGGGCGGCGGTAGCGAACGGTGCGAGGAGCGGGATAAGCTCGGACTTCTAACCACGTTAGAAGGAGCAGTATCCCGTCCAGGCGACCGTGTCTCGCTCGCGCCGGCTTGTTGACGCGCATGGTGGTCCTGGGCGCTCCGAGACCCACCAGCGCGATCCGGATCCAGCGAGCGCATGGCACCGTGAGCACCATGACGCTGCCGGTCCCGCGCCTCCTGAGATGGGCGCGGTGCATGCACGGACGCCAAGGTCTTGGAGTGCGCCCGGTCATTGTGGGAGCCGGCCACGCCGCCGATGGGCAGCGCAGCCTTGCCCTGGGACCTGGCAGCACCGAGAGTTCCCTCGTCGATGCGTGCCCTTCCGCCGGCACCTGCCCCACCATCCATTTGCTCCGGCGGTGGGTGGCTCGGCACGGACGGAGCAGCTGCCTCCGAAACCTTCTTCTTCGGCGGCATGTTGATGAAGATGGCGAAGATCGATGAAGAAGATGAAGATCTAGCCTGCGAGAACGCCGGATCTGATTCACACAACTTCGACGCCCCCTACCTGGCGCGCCAGAGATGCCGGGGTTTCTGATCCACGGGCACCTATGGGACCGGCGGACCGGGTCCCTTGTGGTTCGGCGGGGGGCGGAGGTCGCGCAAAGAGCAGATCGAGGCGAAGCTCGCGGGCGGTCTGGTCGTGCCAGGAGTAAATCGAAGCGAAGCACGCGAGCGATTTACCCAGGTTCGGGCCGCACGGATGCGTAAAACCCTACTCCTGCTTTGTGGATTGGTATTGATTTCTAGCTCGGGAGCGAGATCGAGCGTGGATGTGTGGAAATGCTCAACTCGAGATCGAGCGTGAGTGTGTGGAATTGCTGAACCCCCCTCTACGTTGCCCCGGGCCTCCTTTTATATGCTCAAGGGGTTACCGACATAGGGCAACGGAGGGCAAAAGTGGAAAAGGGTGCCGTGGGTAGGCACAGCTAGGTGCTGTAGTAGGCACAGCTAGCTGCTACAGTGCTATCATACCTAACCCTGACGGCAGGGGACAAGGGCATTAAATGCCCGTCTGTGTCGCCTAGACAGCACCTAAAGGGACCGCTAGGGACGCCACCGTCTTGCCACGATGGTTGTCTTGTCAGCGCCTGCGTGCCACCGCACGCCCCTAGCTGCACAGCCTTCTGCCACGTGCGCTTGGGAGGGGCCCCGGAGCGACACGTGGGTGGATGTGCTGGAGCGCGGGCGTGGAGTGGGGGCTTGCCGCGGCAAGCGCCTTGCCGCGGCCGTCGACTTGTCGCTTCCGGGAGCTTGTCGCTCACCGGGCCTTGTCAGGGCGCGTAGCGCACCGCGGCAAGTTCCTTGGAATGCCTTGGATGGCCTTCCCGGCAAGCGCCTCTTGCCGGGGCCTTGGGATGCTTCTGATGGCCTTCCCGGCAAGCTCCTCTTGCCGGGGTCTTGCCTTCTTCCCGGCAAGCTCCTCTTGCCGGGGTCTTGTCTTGAGTACTTTGTTCTTGAATGGTCTTCAAAGGGACCACGGAGGTTCTTGGCGGTGACCTGGCAGGCCTTGCCGCGGGACGCTGCGACTGCCCGTGCACAAGTTCGGGGTACTAAGGGTACCCCTTCTTTAGTACACCGACAAAGATCCATTTATTCTCAATTGCTTGCCGATCATTGGGTAAGTCAACCAAAGTCCACACTTTGTTCTCATACATGGATCCCGTCTCAGATTTCATGGCTTCAAGCCATTTTGCGGAATCTGGGCTCACCATCACTTCTCCATAGTTCGTAGGTTCATCATGATCTAGTAGCATGACTTCCAGAACAGGATTACCGTACCACTCTGGTGCGGATCTTACTCTGGTTGATCTACGAGGTTCAGTAGTATCTTGTTCTGAAGTTTCATGATCATCATCATTAGCTTCCTCACTAATTGGTGTAGGTGTCACAGAAACTAGTTTCTGTGATGTACTACTTTCCAATAAGGGAGCAGCTACAGTTACCTCATCAAGTTCTACTTTCCTCCCACTCACTTCTTTCGAGAGAAACTCCTTCTCTAGAAAGTTTCCAAATTTAGCAACAAAAGTCTTGCCTTCGGATCTGTGATAGAAGGTGTATCCAATAGTTTCCTTTGGATATCCTATGAAGACACATTTCTCCCATTTGGGTTCGAGCTTATCAGGTTGAAGCTTTTTCACATAAGCATCGCAGCCCCAAACTTTCAGAAACGACAACTTTGGTTTCTTGCCAAACCACAGTTCAGAAGGCGTCGTCTCAACGGATTTTGATGGTGCCCTATTTAACGTGAATGCGGCCGTCTCTAAAGCATAACCCCAAAACGATAGCGGTAAATCAGTAAGAGACATCATAGATCGCACCATATCTAGTAAAGTCGATGACGACGTTCGGACCCACCATTACGCTGTGGTGTTCCGGGTGGCATGAGTTGTGAAACTATTCCGCATTGTTTCAAATGTACACCAAACTCGTAACTCAAATATTCTCCTCCACGAGCAGATCGTAGGAATTTAATTTTCTTGTTACGATGATTTTCAACTTCACTCTAAAATTCTTTGAACTTTTCAAATGTTTCAGATTTATGTTTCATTAAGTAGATATACCCATATCTTCTTAAGTCATCTGTGGAGGTGAGAAAATAATGATATCCGCCACGAGCCTCAACATTCATTGGGCCACATACATATGTATGTATGATTTCCAACAAATCTATTGCTCTCTCCATAGTACCGGAGAACGGTGTTTTGGTCATCTTGCCCATAAGGCACGGTTCGCAAGTACCAAGTGATTCATAATCAAGTGGTTCCAAAAGTCCATCAGTATGGAGTTTCGTCATGCGCTTTACACCGATATGACCTAAACGGCAGTGCCACAAATAAGTTGCACTATCATTATCAACTCTGCATCTTTTGGCTTCAACATTATGAATATGTGTATTACTACTATCGAGATTTAATAAGAATAGACCACTCTTCAAGGGTGCATGACCATAAAAGATATTACTCATATAAATAGAACAACCATTATTCTCTGATTTAAATGAATAACCGTCTCGCATCAAACAAGATCCAGATATAGTGTTCATGCTTAACGCTGGCACCAAATAACAATTATTTAGGTCTAATACTAATCCCGAAGGTAGATGTAGAGGTAGCGTGCCGACCGCGATCACATCGACTTTGGAACCATTTCCCACGCGCATCGTCACCTCGTCCTTAGCCAATCTTCGCTTAATCCGTAGTCCCTGTTTCGAGTTGCAAATATTAGCAACAGAACTAGTATCAAATACCCAGGTGCTACTGCGAGCATTAGTAAGGTACACATCAATAACATGTATATCACATATACCTTTGTTCACCTTGCCATCCTTCTTATCCGCCAAATACTTGGGGCAGTTCCGCTTCCAGTGACCAGTCTGCTTGTAATAGAAGCACTCAGTTTCAGGCTTAGGTCCAGATTTGGGTTTCTTCTCCTGAGCAGCAACTTCTTGCTATTCTTTTTGAAGTTCCCCTTCTTCTTCCCTTTGTCCTTTTTCTTTAAACTAGTGTCTTGTTGACCATCAACACTTGATGCTCCTTTTTGATTTCTACCTCCGCAGCTTTCAGCATTGTGAAGAGCTCGGGAATAGTCTTATTCATCCCTTGCATATTATAGTTCATCACGAAGCTCTTGTAGCTAGGTGGAAGTGATTGGAGAATTCTGTCAATGACGCAATCATCTGGAAGATTAACTCCCAATTGAATCAAGTGATTATTATACCCAGACATTTTGAGTATATGCTCACTGACAGAACTGTTCTCCTCCATCTTACAGCTATAGAACTTATTGGAGACTTCATATCTCTCAATCTGGGCATTTGCTTGAAATATTAACTTCAACTCCTGGAACATCTCATATGCTCCATGACATTCAAAACGTCATTGAAGTCCCGATTCTAAGCCGTAAAGCATGGCACACTGAACTATCGAGTAGTCATCAGCTTTGCTCTGCCAGACATTCATAACATCTGGTGTTGCTCCATGTTGACACACGAACACGTCACGTGTACCCTCAACGCCGGGGGTGATGCACCGCAGCTCCCGTCGAAGGAGACCCGACCGAAAGCGCGATACGCAAGACAGTCGGCGGGCGCTTTTGCAGACCCGAAACCCCGCGCACCCGGGAGGGACCCCGTCAGGGATTGCGGCGGCTATGGGCTGCCCTAGGTCGATTCACTCGCCCCTAGAGCCTCGGGATTCGCAGCTCTCAAACATGAAGAACAGCGAAGAACGAGATAGAAAAACGGTGGAGAGATAAAACGTAGATGAACAAGTAGTATATTGATTTGTTCGATTGTGTGTTTTTCAATCGGCCATCACGCCCAACATATATAAGAGGCGGCTGGACTTCCAGATGGCAATAGGTAACGTAGACGATGCAATGATTGCATCGTCCTCTTTTGGTAGTGTAGGTGCTGCTGTGATAGGTGTAGAAGCCACAGCATCTTGTATTTTTTTGGGCCTCCACACTTGTTTTGTAGGTACCATAGGCCGAGTGTCATTGAACAACTTATCCCTTTGCTTCCTGGCCTCTTGTTCTGCCATCTCTTGACTCCATAACCTCTGTCGTTTCCTCTTTTGTGTCTTTGTTAGCCCTGGAGGACACCACTTTGGCTGAGTGTATTTAGGATCTCTCATTTTTACTCGGCTGGTGCTTGCTTCATGGTCATTAGCCGAGTGCTTTGGCGTGATAGAAAGTATCGGCTCATTCGGATTGCTATGCACAATCGGCTGCTGTATGGCGAATGTTTCGGTGCCCAAGATAAGTGAGTCGGCATCCATTTTCCCGACTCAACTGCTGCAACACTTGGTGATTTAACATGCCATTCCTTTCGACTTTCCAGATGCATGAAATTTCCACTCGGGCGCACCTTTTTACTCTGATGGAATCCACTCGAATGGATGTCACTCGGATGGAATCCACTCGGATGGAATTCAGTCGGATGGAATCTACTTGACCACATTTTTTCACTCGGATAACTTCCACCTGGGTGCATTCTTACACTCGGATAATTTCCATCCGGTCGCATGTTTTGACCAGCCGACTGATAGCCACCAATGTTCAGTCGGCCTCTATATGAATAGCCAAGTCGATCCCAAACATATTGCGTATGCTCTTCTGGAAACGGCACCCTTGGTCCACTCGGTTTCATATACTGACTGAACATATCAGCTGATGGTGACCTTGGCCGCTTCAGATGAGTCGGCCGATTAAAGCTAGAACCGGCCGACTGGTTGGTGTACTTGGACAGCAACATATCAAAAGTTGGCTTGATCCGCTTGCGCTGTACTTTAACTTCATTCCTTTTCCACTTGCCAATTTATGGACTCTTGGGCTTAACAAATCTCGCACGAGCATTTTCTTGCACTTGCAGTTGCCCCCCGAGTGTAGGATTCTTGATGGTGATTTTGATCACTTCCTTGCCATCGGGTTGCTTACCAAGCACAACCTGTCTCCCCAAGACCCTGTTGTCCTCCTTGTCTTTCCTGGGCTCACCAACGATGACATTAGCTTTATTAGCAGATTCGGCTACCTCCGGCCGAATGAGTAGCTTCTTCCCCTCCAAATCCATGGTATTCATTGGAAAAGGCTGTTTATCAACTTGCATCTCGGAAAAGTTCAATCGCCCGTCATTAATGGCCGATTGTATCTGTCGTCGAAAAACATTGCAATCGTTAGTAGCATGAGAAAAAGAATTATGATACTTGCAATAAGCACGCCGTTTTAGCTCTTCAAACGGCGGTAAAGTATGAGATATTCTAATAATCTTAGCCTGCAGCAAAGCATCAAATATTCTATCACACTTAGCAATGTTAAAAGTAAACTTCATCTCTTCATCACGATTCTTATGAATCGGTTTCAGATCATTGCAAGTAAAGGGTTTGGCCTTAGATGGCCAAACAAATTCAGTCACAAAAACATCACCCTCATCATCCGAGTGATCACTATCATATTCCACCATATTCATCTTTGGACGATCGGCTTTGTATCTAAGCACTTCTTTGAGATCTTTGCTTCGGCTTTCCTGAGCCAAAGCCCTTTGTAATACTTGGTTGATATTTAAGAACTCATAACCTTCTAGCTTTTCTCTAATGGGAGTTCTCAAACCACTCAGGACTAGGTCTGCCAAGTCTCTCTCAGTTATCACCAAACTAAAACACCAGTTTTTTGTTTCTCTGAATCTCTTGACGTAATCGGAGACCGATTCATCATGCTTCTGTTTAACCGATGTTAGATGTGATAACTTGAGTTCATTGTCGCCGCTATAAAAGTGATCATGAAATTTCTGCTCTAGCTGCGACCAAACCCGAATGGAACCATGTGGTAAAGAAGAAAACCATGAAAATGCAGTACCAGTTAAAGATAAAGGAAACAAACGCACTTTCAATTCATTCAATGAGCCTGCCTCACCCAATTGTGCTAAATATTGACTAACATGCTCCCATGTGGTTTTTGTGCCTTCTCCATTGAACTTAACAAAATCTGGAATCTTACATCCCGGAGGGCACTGGATGGCATCAAAGTACTCGGGGTACGGCTTTTGGTAAATCCGATTCCGAGGTAACTCAATTCCAAAATTTTCTCGAAGCATCTTAGCCATCTCCTCTCTAAGATTAGCTAGACCATCATCCATAGTGGACGATGCAGCTTGTGGCAGTGGCATAGAAGGAGTATGGTTACTAGTTGTGGGTAGAAATTGTGGTATGTACGTCGACCCATAATTTGGTAGTGGTCGAGTGGATGTAGCTGTAAGTAGGGTTTGGTTCGGCATTGCCACCGAACCTATCATGCTCATAATAGGATTAATGGGTGCAGACACAATCTGATTTGTTTGGGTAGGATAATAAGCCATCGGCACAGGAGGCGCCGACGAAATAGGTAAAGCCAGATTAGGGTTTTGCACACTAGCAGCTACACCGTCATTACCACTAGCCGATTGAGATATATTCTTCTAATCATTAGTATTTTCTATGAAAGTTTGATAGACTAGATTGTTACCATCAGCAATACGACTCTCAATCTCAGCCCACTGCTCAGGAGAAAAAGTAGTACTCACAGAGGGTTTAACCTGCTCGGCTTGAAGAGGGGGGAACTTGATTTCTTCAATCGGAGTAATGTTGCCTTGGCGATCTTTCTTGAATTTTGCAAGGAACTCCTGCAGGTCCTTCTCCTCGCGCGCCTTCTTGTACTCCTCATAGACTTGGCGATGATTGGCCGATATCTCATCAAGACTAGGCTTAATGATGTTATCGGCGTCTACCTCAGATGGCTTGGGAAGATCGGACATGGTGGATGATGATGATTGATCTTCGATCCCTAGCGGAGTCGCCAAAAAGTGTGTTGACACACGAACACGTCACGTGTACCCTCGACGCCGGGGGTGATGCTCCGCAGCTCACGTCGAAGGAGACCCGACCGACAGCGCCCTACGCAAGACAGTCGACGGGCGCTTTTGCAGACCCGAAACCCCGCGCACCCGGGAGGGACCCCGTCAGGGATTGCGGCGGCTATGGGCTGCCCTAGGTCGATTCGCTCGCCCCCAGAGCCTCGGGATTCGCAGCTCTCAAACACGAAGAACAGCGAAGAACGAGATAGAAAAACGGTGGAGAGATAAAACGTAGATGAAAAAGTAGTATATTGATTTGTTCGATTGTGTGTTTTTCAATCGACCGTCACCCCCAACATATATAAGAGGCGGCTGGACTTCCCGTACAAGTAAAGGATTCATCTAGGCTTTCCTTACAAGAAAAATTACATCAATTCACGTCATAGAGTCCTAATTCTATTCCAACTCGGATTCAGTCTGAATCTGGCCCAAACTCTGTCTTCCTTCTTGCGCGGGCCGCCGGGCTTGCATATGATCTCCGATCGAGACGGCACAAATACCAAACTTGTGTGCCTCGACGATACGAAATACTCTCATGTTGATCACTTTTTCAAATAAGGCCATCTTGAATACTTTTCGAGGTCATCTTTATCTTCCAGTCAGACTCGGTCTTGCAGTAGACTGGATTATCCGAGTCTCGTAGTGAATTTGTAGGCTATATATTATCTCTCATGATGATGACTCCAAAATCAAAGTTTACCGTCTTGATGATACGCACAACTTCTGTATTGAACACTTCTTCATCCAAGGTCATTTTGATAAACTTTCGAGCACATGTTCAATTTCACTCGGACTTGAGCTCATCCACTCGGATATTAGATACTTTCACTCGGATCGTCCGATTGGACTTTTTCACTCCGAAGACAATCTTCCACTCGGATGACTATATTTCCACTCAGAAGGCACTATCTTATTCAATCGGCAAGTTTTCGTCCCGATGGTAATCTTTTCACTCGGAATATTTTCACCTGGACGACAATTTCACTCGGATGATCATATTTCCACTCGGACGAGTATATTTCCACTTGGATAATAATAAGTTCATCCGGTCAGCAAACTTTCACTCGACCGGTAAATTTTCACTCGACCGTAAACTTTCACTCGGATGGTAAACTTTTCACTCGGATTTTCGACTAAAAACATAGCCCGATCTTGATTTGTCTCTCCAGGCCTCATACGACCTCGGATTGAGACGAATTATATATGGAAATTGATCGGCTTGACGAGACGAAACTTTTCTGTGTTGAAGGTTTTTCGATTCAAGGCCGTCTTGATGGCCGAATTACTCGCGCAACCTATCAGACAAGTGTCTGGCACCTCGCGCTATATTTACGTTGAGGTTCGGTCTGCAGTGTATTGCCTCTAACTTTTGCATATGAACTCGGATTGAGATGATTTATATATCAAAATCGATTTCCTCGAAGAGAAGAAGACAATTCCTTAAGAGTGCTCCTTCATCCGAGGTCGTCTTGAAGACGTGATTGGCCAAAAACCACTCGGAACATTGAAATATGCCACTCGGGGTATAGTTTCGGTCCGTAAGATAAAGTCGAATGAATATAACCGAAACATCAAAGTGGTTCCACTCGGCGATGTGAATCTTTTCATGCTGAAAACCCATTCACTCGAGACCATCTTCATTGCAATCTGTATAATCCTCAAGTTACGGGCCCAGTCCGTGTAATTGCTACCATCATATTTCAACTTTGCTTTCTCAAGGAACGCATTAAAATTCAACGGACAACAGCACGGGCCATCTATCTACAATCAAATATAAACAAGCAAGATACTATCAGGTACTAAGTTCATGATAAATTTAAGTTCAATTAATCATATTACTAAAGAACTCCCACTTAGATAGACATCCCTCTAATCCTCTAAGTGATCACGTGATCCAAATCAACTAAACCATATCCGATCATCACGTGAGATGGAGTAGTTTCATTGGTGAACATCACTATGTTGATCATATCTACTATATGATTCACGCTCGACCTTTCGGTCTCCGTGTTCCGAGGCCATATCTGTATATGCTTGGCTCGTCAAGTATAACCTGACTATTCCGCGTGTGCAACTGTTTTGCACCCGTTGTATTTGAACGTAGAGCCTATCACACCCGATCATCACGTGGTGTCTCAGCACGAAGAACTTTCGCAACGGTGCATACTCAGGGAGAACACTTCTTGATAATTAGTGAGAGATCATCTTAAAATGCTACCGTCAATCAAAGCAAGATAAGATGCATAAAAGATAAACATGACATGCAATCAATATAAGTGATATGATATGGCCATCATCATCTTGTGCTTGTGATCTCCATCTTCGAAGCACCGTCATAATCACCATCGTCACCGGCGTGACACCTTGATCACCATCGTAGCATCGTTGTCGTCTCACCATATTATGCTTCCACGACTATCGCTACCGCTTAGTGATAAAGTAAAGCATTACAGCGCAATTGCATTGCATACAATAAAGCGACAACCATATGGCTCCTGCCAGTTGCCGATAACTCGGTTACAAAACATGATCATCTTATACAATAAAATTTAGCATCATGTCTTGACCATATCACATCACAACATGCCCTGCAAAAACAAGTTAGACGTCCTCTACTTTGTTGTTGCAAGTTTTACGTGGCTGCTACGGGCTTAAGAAAGAACCAATCTTACCTACGCATCAAAACCACAACGATAGTTTGTCAAGTTGGTGCTGTTTTAACCTTCGCAAGGACAGGGCGTAGCCACACTTGGTTCAACTAAAGTTGGAGAAACTGACACCCGCCAGCCACCTGTGTGCAAAGCACGTCGGTAGAACCAGTCTCGCGTAAGCGTACGCATAATGTCGGTCCGGACCGCTTCATCCAACAATACCGCTGAACCAAAGTATGACATGCTGGTAAGCAGTATGACTTATATCGCCCACAACTCACTTGTGTTCTACTCGTGCATATAACATCAACACATAAAACCTGGCTCTGATACCACTATTGGGGAACGTAGTAATTTCAAAAAATTTCCTACGCACACGCAAGATCATGGTGATGCATAGCAACGAGAGGGGAGATTGTAGTCTATGTACCCTCGTGGACCGACAACGGAAGCGTTATGACAATGCGGTTGATGTAGTCGTACGTCTTCACAGCCCGACCAATCAAGCACCGAAACTACGACACCTCCGAGTTCTAGCACACGTTCAGCTCGATGACGATCCCCGAACTCTGATCCAGCAAAGTGTTGGGGAAGAGTTCCGTCAGGACGACGGTGTGGTGACGATCTTGATGTTCTACTGTCGCAGGGCTTCGCCTAAGCACCACTACAATATTATCGAGGACTATGGTGGAAGGGGGCACCGCACACGGCTAAGAGAACGATCTTAAAGATCAACTTGTGTGTCTAGAGGTGCCCCCTGCCCCGTATATAAAGGAGCAAGGGGGGTGCGGCCGGCCCTAGGAGGAGGCGCGCAGGAGGAGTCCTACTCCTACCGGGAGTAGGACTCCCCCCTTTCCCTAGTTGGATTAGGACTTGGGGGGAAGGAGGAGAGGGAAGAAAGGAAAGGGGGGGAGCGCCGCCCCCCTCCTTGTCCAATTCGGACTTGGGGGGGAAGGGGCACGCGGCAGCCCCTAGGCCTCCTCTCCTCTTCCTCCACTAGGCCCATTAGGTTACGGGGGGGTGTCCGGTAACCTCCCGGTACTCCGGTAAAATGCCTATTTCACCCGGAACACTTCCGATGTCCAAACATAGGTTTCCAATATATCAATCTTTATGTCTCGACCATTTCGAGACTCCTTGTCATGTCCGTGATCACATCCGGGACTCCGAACAAACTTCAGTACATCAAAATATATAAACTCATAATGAAACTGTCATCGTAATGTTAAGCGTGCGGACCCTACGGGTTCGAGAACAATGTAGACATGACCGAGACATGTCTCCGGTCAATAACCAATAGCGGAACCTGGATGCTCATATTGGCTCCTACATATTCTACGAAGATCTTTATCGGTCAGACCGCATAACAACATACGTTGTTCCCTTTGTTATCGGTATGTTACTTGCCCGAGATTTGATCATCGGTATCTCAATACCTAGTTCAATCTCGTTACCGGCAAGTCTCTTTACTCATTTCGTAATACATCATCTCGCAACTAACTCATTAGTTGCAATGCTTGCAAGGCTTATGTGATGTGCATTACCGAGAGGGCCTAGAGATACCTCTCCGACAATCGGAGTGACAAATCCTAATCTCGAAATACGCCAACCCAACATGTACCTTTGGAGACACCTGTAGAGCTCCTTTATAATCACCCAGTTACGTTGTGACGTTTGGTAGCACACAAAGTGTTCCTCCGGCAAACGGGAGTTGCATAATCTCATAGTCATAGGAACATGTATAAGTCATGAAGAAAGCAATAGCAACATACTAAACGATCGGGTGCTAAGCTAATGGAATGGGTCATGTCAATCACATCATTCTCCTAATGATGTGATCCTGTTAATCAAATGACAACACATGTTTATGGTTAGGAAACATAACCATCTTTGATTAACGAGCTAGTCAAGTAGAGGCACACTAGTGACGTTTAGTTTGTCTATGTATTCACATAAGTATTCTGTTTCCGGATAATACAATTCTAGCATGAATAATAAACATTTATCATGATATAAGGAAATAAATAATAACTTTATTATTGCCTCTAATTTCAATCGGTTGTAGTTCCATGATCCCATATCATCACATAGCCTAAACCACGTCAATGCCTTTCCCTTCAAAGATAAAGGGAATACCTTCTTATTGATAACATCCTCGGGCATACCTGCAAGCTTAAATAATCCACAAACTTCATCCACATAGATTAGGTGCAAATCAGGATGTAATGTTCCATCTCCTGTAAAAGGATTAGCTAGCAGTTTCTCTATCATACCCGAAGGAGTTTCAAAGCAAACATTTTCAGTAGGTTCAGTAGGTTGAGGAGCAACTCTTTGCTCTACCAGTCTGGTTGAAGATACTCCGAACAAGCCCCTCAAAGGATTATGTTCCATAGTAACAAGTGAAAGTAAATTTCAGCACACTATATAAATTTTTCCTTACCAAATCCACCTACCAAAGGCGCTTCACTCCCCGGCAACGGTGCCAGAAAAGAGTCTTGATGACCCACAAGTATAGGGGATCTATCATAGTCCTTTCGATAAGTAAGAGTGTCAAACACAACGAGGAGCAGAAGGAAATGATAAGCGGTTTTCAGAAAGGTATTGTCTGCAAGCACTGAAATTATCGGTAACAGATAGTTTTGTGATAAGGTAATTTGTAACGGGTAACAATCAATGAAAGTAAATAAGGTGCAGCAAGATGGCCCAATCCTTTTCGTAGCAAAGGAAAAGCCTGGACAAACTCTTATATGACGGAAAACGCTCCCGAGGACACATGGGAATTATCGTCAAGCTAGTTTTCAGCATGCTCATATGATTCACGTTCGTTACTTTGATAATTTGATATGTGGGTGGACCGGTGCTCGGGTACTGACCTTTCTTGGACAAGCATCCCACTTATGATTAACCTCTATTGCAAGCATCCGCAACTACAAAAAGAAGTATTAAGGTAAACCTAACCATAGCATGAAAGATATGGATCCAAATCAGCCCCTTACGAAGCAACTCATAAACTAGGGTTTAAGCTTCTGTCACTCTAGCAACCCATCATCTACTTATTACTTCCCAATGCCTTCCTCAAGGCACAAACAATGGTGAAGTGTCATGTAGTCGACGTTCACATAACACTACTAGAGGAAAGACAACATACATCTCATCAAAATATCGAACGAATACCAAATTCACATGACTACTTATAGCAAGACTTCACCCATGTCCTCATGAACAAACGTAACTACTCACAAATCATATTAATGTTCATAATCAGAGGGGTATTAATATGCATAAGGGATCTGAACATATGATCTTCCACTAAATAAACCAACTAGCATCAACTACAAGGAGTAATCAACACTACTAGCAACCCACAGGTACCGATCTGAGGTTTTGGGACAAAGATTGGATACAGGCGATGAACTAGGGTTTGAGATGAGATGGTGACGGTGAAGATGTTGATGGAGATTGACCCCCTCTTGATGAGAGGATCGTTGGTGATGACGATGGTGATGATTTCCCCCTCTCGGAGGGATGTTTCCTTGGCAGAACAGCTCCACCGGAGCCCTAGATTGGTTCCGCCAAGGTTCCGCCTCGTGGCGGCGGTGTTTCGTCCCGAATGCTTGCTTATGATTTTTTCCAGGGTAAAAGACTTCATATAGCAGAAGATGGGCATCGGAGGCCTGCTAGGGGGCCCATGAGGCAACGGGGAGCGCCCAGGGGGTAGGGCGCGCCCCCACCCTCGTGGATGGTGGGTGGTCTCCCTCTGGTTGATTCTTTCTCTAGTATTTTTTATTAATTCCAAAAACCACCTCCGTGAAGTTTCAAGACTTTTGGGGCTGTGCAGAATAGGTCTCTAATATTTGCTCCTTTTCCAGCCCAGAATTCCAGCTGCCAGCATTCTCCCTCTTCATGTAAACCTTTTAAAATAAGAGAGAAAAGGCATAATTATTGTGACATAACGTGTAATAATAGCCCATAATGCAATAAATATCGATATAAAAGCATGATGCAAAATGGACGTATCAGAGAGGTGTTGATAAAAACAAAATACGAACATAGAAGCATCATGTTCATTATTATAACGTCAACAAACTTAAACATAAGACTCTTATCATAAAGCTCTTATCATAGACTTCTCATGAATAAGTGACAATTCATCACACTATTGACGTATAAAGAAAAAACTCTATTAGAAACTAACAAACTATGTTCCCAGTCAACTTTGCAACTACAATTCATCATCTTTTCAGGAAGGGCCACATATCGGGGCCTTTAGGCTAGTCCACATACTCAACCATCATATAGTCTTCTATGATTGCTAACACTCACCGCGTACACATGAGCAAAACGTTTCAACCGGACACATAGAAAGATAGGGGCTTATAGTTTCGCCTCCCAACGTATTCACCTCAAGGGTGATGTCAACAATAATAACTCATGCTATCTATATTCGAGTGGACATATGTGCCTAGATCTTTCCTCACCACATGATGCTTGCCAAAGGAGAAAAATAAAAAGGAATAGAAGGAAAACTTTGACTCTTTGCATAAAAGTAAATACATAAAAGTAAAAGATAGGCCCTTCGCAGAGGGAAGCAGAGGTTGCCATGCGCTTATTTGTTTGTATGCTCAACCCCTTAGTGCAAAAGAATGTCACGTTGCATTGCCCCTTGTGATAGCGACCTTTATTATGCAGTCTATCGCTTTTATTCTTCATCATCACAAGTTCGTGCAACGCTCAATTTTCTCTTATACTAAATGATCTCACACTTTTAGAAGCAAATTTTATTGCCTTTTTGCACCGATGACAACTTACTTGAGGGATCTTGCCCAATCCCTAGGTAGGTATGGTGGACACTTGAAAATAAGATTTGGGTTTAAGGGTTTTTGAATGCACAAGTAGTATCTCTACTCAGTGCGGAATTTTTGGCTAGCAAAGATAGGGGGCAAGCACCACATGTTAAAGGATCCATGACAATATGACTTCTATGTGAATATAAACAAACATAAACCATTAAGTTGTCTTCCTTGTCCAACGTCAACAATTTTGGCATATAATATTTTGATGTGGGCTCACAATCACAAAAGATTTCTAGGATAGTATATTTATATGTGAATATTCTCTTCCCTTATTAATTCTTTCATGAGTTGCATCTTTGACTAATGCTATGTTTGTCAATCTCTAATAAAATTTTCTACTTATACTTTTCCTTATGTGGTGTCATCACCTACCATAAGATTAGTATACGATCTTCTTGATTTATTTCCTTTATTTTCTTTATTTTCTTTGTTATTTCTTTTCTTTTATTTGCAACATGAAAGTAAAGAAAGCAAAAACTCAAACTAAACTTTATTATATATCTTGCACACGATTACAAGGATAGATCACTAAGCAAACTCTCAAAGAAGAAAGGATCAAACTAAACTTTTATTCATCTAAAGCAAAAGATCAAACTAAAATAAGTAAAAGCAAAAATATAGTGGGATGATATGATACCGCGGCACCTCCCCCAAGCTAGGAAGAAGCCAATGGGAGTGCCCATACCCGATACCCAATTTTCCTTTGGTGGTGAAGAAGAAGATGGTGGTGATGAAGTAGTATTCTCCAATATAACCATGAGTAGATCCTTCAAACCTTGAATCTCCCGAAGGGCTTGATGAATTAATTCACTGTTTTTCTTTACCTCAGCCATTTTGTGTTTATTCTTCGGGCCCCACGGTTTTGTTCCTGCACCATTTTCTCTTGGCCGAGATATGTCCCAGTTGGACGGTATGTGCCTACGAGGAGTATTCTCGAACCCATATTTTTGAATAAAATTGTGAAAATTGTTACTATGTAACCTGTGGAAAGGCCTCCTCTGAGGGAGTTCTTCTTGCACTTCTAGGCTCGCTTGATTGTTTGAAGATCCCATGGCTTGATGAGGATTGGGGTGAGTAGAGATGCCGGCTAGTGTGCCTCTCTCGGAGGCCAGAGAGTGAACCCCAAAAGGATTTCCCTCCTCTTCCTCCATAGCATCCTCTCCAGCTTCATCTCTCCTTAGATCCTCCTGAACCACCCTTGTGTCTTCTTCTCCATTATTGAAAGGTGAGGAAGACACGATGTTGCTCTAGCTGAATCTGTCAGAAAACAGCAAAGAAAAGAAAATAGAGGATTTCTCCGTGATATGGTAGTTAACAGGTTCAGGGAGTATATATAGATTTTTTATCTTGGGGGACAAGCAAACTGTAGAAAAACGGAGTTCGAAAGGTGTCCCAGGTGGGCACATGACACCAGGGCGCGCCAGGCTTGCCTGGCATGCCCAGGTGGGTTGTGCCCACCAGGGTACGCTTCCTGGAAGTTTCTTATTTTCCTATTCTTCTAAATATTCCAAAACTGACAAAAATTATTTTTGCAGATTTTTTGGAGTCCGTTCACTTACCGTATCACATACCTCCTTATTTTTACGATTCTGGAGTGTTCCAGAAGGACTTTTTTATGTGTTCTTCCAGTGTCGAAGTTTGGATAATATTACTTTCAACATTAAAGGGTGTACCTGAGATATAATGTTTTATTCGTTGCCCATTGACAACCTTTGGGTTAGTACCTTTGGCATTATTTATTTTGATGGCTCTAGTCTGATAAACCTCCTCGATAACGTAGGGGCCTTCCCATTTTGTGAGGAGTTTTCCTGCAAAGAATCTGAAATGAGAGTTGTACAAAAGAACATATTCTCCGACTTTAAACTCACGCTTTTGGATTATTTTGTCATGCCATCTTTTAACTTTTTGTTTGAATAATTTTGCATTTTCATAAGCTTGGGTTCTCCATTCATCTAATGAGCTAATATCAAATAACCTCTTTTCACCGGCAAGTTTGAAATCATAGTTGAGCTCTTTATGGCCCAATATGCTTTATGTTCTAACTCAAGAGGCAAATGACAAGCTTTTCCATAAACCATTTTATTAGGAGACATACCCATATGATTTTTATATGCTCTTCTATAAGCCCAAAGTGCATCATCTTATTTCTTAGACTAATTCTTCCTAGACCTATTGGTAGTCTTTTGCAAAATTAATTTTATTTCTCTATTGCTAAGTTCAAGTTGACCACTAGACTGAGGATGATAAGGTGATGCAATTCTCTGGTTAACATCATACTTGGCAAGCATTTTACAGAAATCACCATGAATAAAGTGTGAACCACCATCAGTCATTAAATATCTAGGGACTCCAAACCTTGGGAAAATAACTTACTTAAGCATTTTAATAGATGTGTTGTGATCAACACTACAGGTTGGAATGGCTTCTACCCATTTAGTAACATAATCAACAGCAACCAAAATATGTTTATACCCATTAGAGGAAGGAAAAGGTCCCATGTAATCAAATCCCCAAACATCAAATGGTTCAACAACAAGTGAATAATTCATAGGCATTTCTTGACGCTTACCGATATTACCAATTCCTTGACATTCATCACAAGATAAGACGAACTTATGGGCATCCTTGAAGAGAGTAGGCCAATAAAATCCAGATTGCAATACCTTGTGAGCAGTTCTATCTCCAGCATGATGCCCTCCATAAGCTTCGGAGTGACATTTCCGTAGCATTTGTCCCTGTTCATGCTCAGGTACACAATGTCTAATAATATCATCTACTCCTTCTTTATAAAGATGTGGGTCATCCCAAAAGTAATGTCTTAAATCATAGAAGATTTTTTTTTCTTTTGTTGGTATGTAAAGCTAGGTGGTAAATATTTAGCAACAATGTAATTAGCATAGTCAGCATACCAAGGAGTACTATGAGCAACATTTACTGTAGCTAACTGCTCATCAGGAAAACTATCATCAATAGGTAGTGGGTCATCAGACACATTTTCAAACCTAGATAAATTATCAGCTACGGGGTTCTCAGCTCCTTTTCTATCAAAAATATGTAAATCAAATTCTTGTAACAAGAGAACCCAATGAATAAGTCTAGGTTTAGCATCTTTCTTTGCCATAAGATATTTAATAGAAGCATGGTCCGTGTGAACAATTACTTTTGAATCAACAATATAAGGTCTAAATTTATCACCGGCAACACCACTGCTAAGAATTCTTTTTCAGTAGTAGCATAATTTCGTTGACCACTCTCTAGAGTTTTACTAGCATAATGAATAACATTTAGTTTCTTATCAACTCTTTGTCCTAGAACAACACCAACATCATAATCACTAGCATCACACATAATTTCAAAAGGCAAGTTCCAATAAGGTAGTTGAACAATAGGTGCAGAAATTAAGGCTTTCTCGAGTGTTTCAAAGGCTTCTAAACAATCATCATAAAAAAGGAATATCCTTTTGCAAAAGACTCGTAAGAGGCCTAGAAATTTTAGAAAAGTCTTTGATAAATCTGCTATAGAAACCAGCATGACCTAAGAAACTACGAATACCTTTTATATCTTTAGGACATGGCATTTTCCCAATTGCATCAATCTTATCTTTGTCCACTTCAATACCTCTTTCAGAAATTTTATGACCCAATACAATGCCTTCATTAACCATAAAGTTGCACTTCTCCCAATTCAAGACAAGATTTGTTTGCTGGCATCTCTGCAAAAATCGATCAAGATTGCTTAAACAATCATCAAAAGACTTCCCGTAAATAGAGAAATCATCCATGAAAACCTCAACAATCTTTTCACAAAAGTCAAAGAATATAGCATTCATACATCTTTGAAAGGTAGCAGGTGCATTACATAAACCGAAAGGCATACGTCTATAAGCATAGGTTCCAAAGGGACAAGTAAAAGTGGTCTTTTCTTGATCAGGTTGAGAAATAGGTATTTGTGAAAAACCAGAATACCCATCAAGGAAGCAAAAATGTGTGTGCTCAGATAATCTTTCAAGCATTTGATCAATAAAAGGCAGAGGGTAATGATATTTTCTAGTTGCTTTGTTTAATTTTCTAAAATCAATTACCATTCTATAGCCTATAACAATTCTATGTGGAATAAGTTCATTCTTATCATTAGGAACAACAGTTATACCTCCTTTATTAGGGACACAATGAACAAGACTTACCCATCTAGTATCAGCTATTGGATAGATTATACCTGCTTCCAGAAGTTTTAATATTTCTGTTCTTACCACTTCCTTCATTTTTGGATTTATCCGATGTTGGTGATCAACAATGGGTTTAGCATCAGGTTCCATATTAATTTTGTGCTGACATAGAGTGGGACTAATGCCCTTGAAATCATCAAGATTATATCCAATAGCAGCTCGGTGCTTCCTTAGAACTTTAAATAATCTTTCTTCTTCATGTTCTAAAAGGTTAGCACTAATAATAACATGATATATCTTATTTTCATCAAGATAAGCATATTTCAAAGTGTCTGGGAATTGTTTTAATTCAAACACAAGATAACCTTTAGGTGGAGGAGGACCTCCTAGAGTTTCAATAGGAAAGTTGTGTTTAAGCAGAGGACGTTGTTCAAAGAAAATCTTATCTATTTCATTTCTTTCATGCATATGTAAATCATTTTCATGGTCTAGCAAATATTGTTCTAATGGATCAGCAGGTGGTACAACAATAGAAGAAAGACCAATTATTTCATCCTCACTAGGCAATTCTTTTTCATGAACTTTCTACTAAACTTGGAAAAATTAAACTCATGAAACTCATCAACAAAAACTAACACCAACAGTTTGTTTCTCAGAGTCTATTCTAGCATTAACGGTGTTCAAGAAAGGTCTACCAAAGATAATGTGACAAAAATCATCTTGTGGGGAACCAAGAACAAGAAAATCACTAGGGTATTTTATTTTCCCACACAAGAGTTCAACATCTCTAACAATCCCAATTGGGGATATAGTGTCTCTATTAGTAAGTTTAATAGTAACATCTATGTCTTCTATCTCTGCGGGTGCAATGTCATTCATAATTTCTTGATATAAGGAATAAGGAATAGCACTCACACTAGCACCTATGTCACATAAACCATGATAACAGTGATCTCCTATTTTAACTGAGACAACGGGCATGCCAACAACAGGTCTATGTTTATCCTTTTTATCAGGTTTGGCAATTCTAGCAGCTTCTTCCCAGAAGTAAATAACATGCCCATCTACATTTTCTTCCAAGAGATCCTTAACCATAGCAATACTAGGTTCTACTTTAATTTGTTCATCAGGTTTAGGTGTTCTAATATAACTTTTGTTGACCATAATTGAGACTTTAGCATGTTCCTTTATCCTAACAAAGAAGGGTGGTTTCTCAATATAAGCAGTAGGAACAACTGGATCAACATTATAAATTATAGTTTCTTCTTTAACTGGTACTGGTTCTTTAATTTCTTATTTAATAGGTGGGTGATATTTAAACCACTTCTCTTTGGAGAGATCAACATGAGTAGCAAATGATTCACAAAAGGAGGCTACTATCTCAGAGTCAAGTCCATATTTAGTGCTAAATTTTTGAAAAGCATTGGTATTCATAAAAGATTTAACACAATCATACTTAAGCTTAATACCTGACTCTTTACCTTCGTCGAGTTCTGAATCTTCAGAGTTGCGTTTAATTCTTTCCAAAAGATCCCACCGGAATTCAATAGTCTTCTTCATAAAAGAACCAGCAGAAGAAGTATCGAGCATGGTTTGATCATTACGAGAAAGCCTAGCATAAAAGTTCTGGATAATAATTTCTTTTGAGAGCTCATGATTGGGGCATGAATATAACATTGACTTAAGCCTCCCCCAATCTAGAGCGATACTTTCTCCTTCACGAGGCCAAAATTTATATATATATATATATATAATTCCGATCATGATGAACTAGATGCATAGGATAATTTTTTTGGTGGAACTCCAATTTCAAACGATTCCAATTCCAAGACGCAATATCATGGCATAGCCTATACCATGCCAATGCTTTTCCTTTCATAGATAAAGGGAATTTTTTTTCATAACTTCATCCCCGGGTAAACCTACAAGCTTGAACAATCCACAAATCTATTCTACATATATCAAGTGCATATCAGGATGTTCGGTTCCATCTCCTACATAAGGATTAGCTAGAAGTTGTTCTATCATACCCGAAGGAATTTCATATTCAATATTTTCAGTAGGTGCGGTAGGTTGAGGGGTAGCTAATTGTGGTTCTGGTCGAGGTGAACATACCCCGAACAAATCCCTCAAAGGATTGTTCTCCATAGCAACAAGTGACAATAAATTTCAGCACACTATATAAATGTTTCCTTACCAAAGGCGCTTCACTCCCCGACAACGGCACCAGAAAATAGCCTTGATGACCCACAAGTATAGGGGATCAATTGTAGCTCTTTTCGATAAGTAAGAGTATCGATCCTAACGAGGAGCAGAAGGAAATGGCAAGTGGTTTTCAGCAAGGTAATATCTGCAAGTGCTGAAATTGTAAGTAGCAGAGTAGTTTGATAGCAAGATAATTTGTAACGAGCAAGTAACGATAGTAGAAACAAAAGTGCAGCAAGGTAGCCCAATCCTTTTGAGGAAAAAGACAGGCAAAAATGGTCTCTTATGATAAGCAAAGCGTTCTTGAGGGTACACGGGATTTTCATCTAGTCACTTTCATCATGTTGGTTTAATTCGTGTTCGGTACTTTGATAATTTGATATGTGGGTGGACCGGTACTTAGTTGCTCTTCTTATTGGAACAAACCTCCTACTTATGATTAACCCTCCCGCAAGCATCCGCAACTACCAGAAAAGTATTAAGAATAAATTCTAACCATAGCATTAAACTTTTGGATCCAATCGGTCCCTTGCGGAATAGCGCATAAATTGGGGTTTATGCTTCTGTTACTCTCACAACCCATCATCTAATTGCTACTCCACAATGCCTTCCCTTAGGCCCAAATATGGTGAAGTGTCATGTAGTCGACATTCATATGACACCACTAAGGGAATCACAACATACATACTATCAAAATATCGAACACATATCAAGTTCACATGATTACTTGCAACATGATTTCTCCCGTGACCTCAAGAACAAAAGTAACTACTCACAAATGACAATCATGCTCAAGATCAAAGGGGTATTAAATAGCATATTGGATCTGAACATATAATCTTCCACCAAATAAACCATATAGTAATCAACTACAAGATGTAGTCAATACTACTAGTCACCCACAAGCACCAATCTATAGTTCCTGTAACAAGATTGAACACAAGAGATGAACTAGGGTTAGAGATGAGATGGTGCTGTTGAAGATGTTGATGGAGATTGCCCTCCCCAATATGGGAGAGTTGTTGGTAATGATGATGACGATGATTTCCCCCTCCGGGAGGGAAGTTCCCCCGACGGAATCGCTCCGCCGGAGGGCAAAAGTGCTCCTGCCCAAGTTCTGCCTCGAAATGGTGGCACCCCATCCCGAAAGTCCTCTCCTTATTTTTTCTAGGTAAAAATGACCTATATACTAGAAGATGGGCACTGGAGGTGGCCTTGGGTGAGCACAACCCACCAGGGCGTGCCTGGGCTCCCTGGCGCGCCCAGGTGGGTTGTTCCCACATGGTGGGCCCCGTATGTTAGTTATTTGCTCCAATTTTCATCATATATTTGATAAAAAATCTCCGTGAAGTTTCAGCTTGTTTGGAGTTGTGCAGAATAGGTGGCTTGACGTAGCTTTTGCAGGTCCAGGTTTCCAGCTGCCAGAATTCTCCCTCGTTGTGTGTACCTTGTAAATTATGAGAGAAAAGGCATTAGAATTACTCCAAAAAGCATTATTATGCATAAAAACATCATAAATAATAGTAAGGAAAAATGATGCAAAATGGACGTATCAGATGCCCCGGAAGGCATCCCCTCTTTCATCTTCGTCTATCGGTAACTTTACTTGAGGCTATATTTTTATTCACCACATCATATGTGTTTTGCTTGGAGCGTCTTGTATGATTTGAGTCTTTGCTTTTTAGTTTGCCACAATCATCCTTGCTGCACACAGCTTTTGGGAGAGACACGCATGATCGTGATTTATTAGAATACTCTATGTGCTTCACTTATATCTTTTGAGCTAGGCAAATTTGCTCTAGTGCTTCACTTATATCTTTTTAGAGCACGACGGTGGTTTTATTTTATAGAAATTGATTAACTCTCGCACTTCACTTATATTATCTTGAGAGTCTCTAAACAACATGGTAATTTTCTTTGGTTATAAAATTTGTCCTAATATGATAGGCATCCAAGACGGATATAATAAAAACTTTCATATAAAGTGCATTTAATACTATGAGAAGTTTGATTCCTTATGATTGTTTTGAGATATGAAGATCGTGATATTAGAGTCATGCTAGTAAGTAGTTGTGAATTTGAGAAATACTTGTGTTAAGGTTTGTGAGTCTCGTAGCATGCACGTATGGTGAACCGTTATGTAATGAGGTTGGAGAAAAATATTTTTTTGATTGTCTTCCTTATGAGTGGTGGCCGGGGATGAGCGATGGTCTTTTCCTACCAATATATCCCCCTAGGAGCATGCGTGTAGTACTTTGTTTCAATGACAAATAGATTTTTGCAATAAGTATGTGAGTTCTTTATGACTAATGTTGAGTCCATGGATTATACACACTCTCACCTTTCCGCCATTGCTAGCCTCTCTTGTACCGCGCAACATTCGCAGGTACCATAAACCCATGATACGTCCATTTTGCATCATGTTTTCTTACTGTTGTTTATAATGTTTTTATCCATAATAATGATTTTTGGAGTAATTCTAAAGCCTTCTCTCATAATATGCAAGGTATACACAAAAAGGGAGAATTCTGGCAGCTGGAAATCTGGACTTGAAAAAGCTACGTCAGGCTACCTATTCTGCACAACTCCAAATGAGCTGAAACTTCTCGAGGATTTTTTATGGAATATTTAAGAATTATTGGAGCAAATAACTACCAGAGGGGGCCCACCAGGTGGGCACAACCCACCTAGGCGCGCTAGGGAGCCTAGGCACGCCCTGGTGGGTTGTGCTCACCCAGGCCCACCTCCGGCGCCCATCTTCTGGTATATAGGTCATTTTGACCTAGAAAAAATAAGGAGAGAACTTTCGGGATGGAGCACCGCTGCCTCAAGGCGAAACTTGGGCAGGAGAACTTTTGCCTTCCGACGGAGCGATTTCGTCGGAGGAACTTCCCTCCCGGAGGGGGAAATCATCGTCATCATCATCACCAACAACTCTCCCATCTTGGGGAGGGCAATCTCCATCAACATCTTCAACACCACCATCTCATCTCAAACCCTAGTTCATCTCTTGTGTTCAATCTTGTTACCGGAACTATAGATTGGTGTTTGTGGGTGACTAGTAGTGTTGATTACATCTTGTAGTTGATTACTATATGGTTTATTTGGTGGAAGATTATATGTTCCGATCGAATATGCTATTTAATACTCCTCTGATCATGAGCATGTTTCTCATTTGTGAGTAGTTACTTTTGTTCTTGAGGTCACGGGAGATATCATGTTGCAAGTAATCATGTGAACTTGATATGTGTTCGATATTTTGATAGTATGTATGTTGTGATTCCCTTAGTGGTGTCATGTGAACATCGACTACATGACACTTCACCATATTTGGGCCTAAGGGAATGCATTGTGCAGTAGCAATTAGATGATGGGTTGCGAGAGTGACAGAAGCTTAAACCCCAGTTTATGCGCAGGATTGTTCAAGCTTGCAGGTATACCCGGAGACGAAGTTATGAAGAAGGTTTTTCCCTTTATCTTTTAAGGGAAAAGAATTGGCATGGTATAGGCTATGCGATGATATTGGATCTTGGAATTGGAATCATTTGAAATTGGAGTTCCACCAAAATTTTTATCCTATGCATCTAGTTTATCGTGATCGGAATTATATATATAATTTTTGGCCTCGTGAAGGAGAAAGTATCGCTCTAGCTTGGGGGAGGCTTAAGTCAATTTTATATTCATGCCCCAATCATGATCTCTCAAGAGAAATTATTATCCAGAATTTTGATGCTCATCTTTCTCGTAATGATCAAACCATGCTTGGTACTTCTTGTGCTGGATATTTTATGAAGAAGACTATTGAATTCCGGTGGGATCTTTTGGAAAGAATAAAATGCAACTCTTAAGATTGGGAACTCGATGAAGGTAAAGAGTTAGGTATTAAACTTAAATATGATTGTGTTAAATTTTTTATGGATACCGATGCTTTTCCAAAGTTTAGCACTAAATATGGACTTGCCTCTGAGATAGTAGCCTCCTTTTGTGAATCATTTGCTACTCATGTTGATCTCCCTAAAGAGAGGTGGTTTAAATAGCACCCACCTATTTAAGAAGAAATTAAAGAACCGGTACCAATTAAAGAAGAAACTATACTTTATAATGTTGATCCAGTTGTTTCTTCTACTTATATTGAGAAACCACCTTTCCCTGTTAGGATAAAGGAACATGCTAAAGTTTCAACCGTGGTTAACAAAAGCTATATTAGAACACCTAAACCTGATGAACACATTAAAGTAGAACCCAGTATTACTATGGTTAAAGATCTCTTGGAAGAAGATATGGATGTGCTTGTTATTTACTTTTGTGAAGAAGCTGCTAGAATTGCCAAACCTGATAAAAAGGATAAACATAGACCTATTGTCGGCATGCCCGTCATCTCAGTTAAAATGGGAGATCACTGTTATCATGGTTTATGTGACATAGGTGCTAGTGTGAGTGCTATTCCTTACACCTTATATCAAGAAATTATGAAAGACATAGCACCCGCAGAAATAGAAGACATAGATGTTACTATTAAACTTGCTAATAGAGACACTATATCACCAATTGGGATTGTTAGAGATGTTGAAGTCTTGTGTGGGAAAATAAAATACCCTACTGATTTTCTTATTCTTGGTTCCCCACAAAATGACTTTTGTCCCATTATCTTTGGTAGACCTTTCTTGAACACAATTAATGCTAAGATAGATTGTAAGAAAGAAAATGTTGGTGTTAGCTTTGGTGATGAGCCTCATGAGTTTATTTTTTCCAAATTTAGTAGAAAGCTTCATGAAAAAGAATTTCCTAGTAAGGATGAATTAATTGTTCTTGCTTCTATTTCTGTACCACCTACTGATCCTTTAAAACAATATTTTCTAGACCATGAAAATGATTTACATATGCATGAAAGAAATGAAATAGATAAGATTTTCTTTGAACAACGTCCTCTACTTAAACAGAATTTACCTATTGAAACTCTAGGAGGTCCTCCTCCACCTAAAGGCGATCCTGTGTTTGAATTAAAACAATTGCCAGACACTTTGAAATTTTCTTATCTTGATGAAAAGAAGATATATCCTATTATTATTAGTGCTAACCTTTCAGAACATGAAGAAGAAAGATTATTGAAAGTTCTAAAGAAGCACCGAGCTGCTATTAGATATACTCTTGATGATTTAAAGGGCATTAGTCTCACTCTATGCTAGCACAAAATTAATATGGAACCTGATCCTAAACCCGTTGTTGATCACCAACGTTGGTTAAAACCGAAGAGGAAAGAAGTGGTAATAATGGAAATCTTAAAGCTTCTGGAAGCAGGTATAATCTATCCTATAGCTGATAGTAGATGGGTAAGTCCTGTTCATTGTGTCGCTAAGAACAGAGATATTACTGTTGTTCCTAATGACAAGAATGAACTTATTCCACAAAGAATTGTTATAGGCTATAGAATGGTAGTTTATTTTAGAAAATTAAATAAAGCAACTAGAAAAGATCATTACCCTCTGCCTTTTATTGATCAAATGCTTGAAAGATTATCTAAGCACACACAATTTTTCTTCCTTGATGGATATTATGGCTTTTCACTAGTACCGGTTTCTCAACCTGATCAGGAAAAGACCACTTTTACTTGTCCCTTTGAAACCTATGCTTATAGACGTATGCCTTTTGGTTTATGTAATGCACCTGGTACCTTTCAAAGATGTATGCCTAGTATATTCTTTGAATTTTATGAAAAGATTGTTGAGGTTTTCATGGATGATTTCTCTGTTTATGGGAAGTCTTTTGATGATTGTTTAAGCAATCTTGATTGAGTTTTGCAGAGATGTGAACAAACAAATCTTGTCTTGAATTGGGAGAAGTGCCACTTTATGGTTAATGAAGGCATTGTCTTGGGTCATAAAATTTCTGAAAAAGGTATTGAAGTGGACCAAGCTAAGGTTGATGTAATTGAGAAAATGCCACGTCCTAAAGATATAAAAGGTATTCATAGTTTCTTAGGTCACGTTGGTTTCTATAGGAGATTTATCAAAGACTTCTCATAAATTTCTAGGCCTCTTACTAGTCTTTTGCAAAAGGATATTTGATACGTCCATTTTGTATCATGCTTTTATATCGATATTTATTGCATTATGGGCTGTTATTACACGTTATGTCACAATACTTATGCCTATTCTCTCTTATTTTACAAGGTTTACATGAAGAGGGAGAATGCCGGCAGCTGGAATTCTGGGCTGGAAAAGGAGCAAATATTAGAGACCTATTCTACACAACTCCAAAAGTCCTGAAACTCCACAAAAGTCATTTTTGGAATTAATAAAAAATACTGGTGAAAGAATCCACCAGAGGGGGCCCACACCCTAGCCACGAGGGTGGGGGGCGCGCCCTACCCCTCTGGGCGCGCCCCCTGCCTCGTGGGCTCCCTGGCAGGCCTCCGGTGCCCATCTTCTGCTATATGATGTCTTTTACCCTGGAAAAGAAATCATAAGCAACCTTGCAGGAAGAAACTCCGCTGCCACGAGGCGGAACCAATCTAGGGCTCCGGCATAGCTGTTCTGCCGGGGAAACTTCCCTCCGGGAGGGGGAAATCATCGCCATCATCATCACCAATGATCCTCTCATCGGGAGGGGGCCAATCTCCATCAACATCTTCACCAACACCATCTCCTCTCAAACCCTAGTTCATCTCTTGTATCGAATCTTTGTCCCAAAGCCTCAGATTGGTACCTGTGGGTTACTATAGTGTTGATTACTCCTTGTAGTTGATGCTAGTTGGTTTATTTGGTGGAAGATTGTATGTTCAGATCCATTATGCATATTAAAATCCCTCTGATTATGAACACGAATATGATTTGTGAGTAGTTACGTTTGTTCTTGAGGACATGGGAGAAGTCTTGCTATAAGTAGTCATGTGAATTTGGTATTCGTTCGATATTTTGATGAGATGTATGTTGTCTTTCCTCTAGTGGTGTTATGTGAACGTCGACTACATGACACTTGACCATTGTTTGGGCCTAGAGGAAGGCATTGGGAAGTAATAAGTAGGTGATGGGTTGCTAGAGTGACAGAAGCTTAAACCCTAGTTTATGCGTTACTTCGTAAGGGGCTGATTTGGATCCATATGTTTCATGCTATGGTTAGGTTTCCTTAATACTTCTTTTGTAGTTGCAGATGCTTGCAATAGGGGTTAATCATAAGTGGGATGCTTGTCCAAGAAAGGACAACACCCAAGCACCGGTCCACCCATATATCAAATTATCAAAGTAACGAACGCGAATCATATGAGCGTGATGAAAACTAGCTTGACGATAATTCCCATGTGTCCTCGGGAGCGTTTTCCTTCATATAAGAAATTGTCCAGGCTTGTCCTTTTCTACAAAAAGGATTGGGCTGTCTTGCTGCACCTTATTTACTTTCATTACTTGTTACCTGTTACAAATTACCTTATCACAAAACTACCTGTTACTGATAATTTCTGTGCTTGTGGAGAATAACTTGCTGAAAACCGCTGATCATTTCCTTCTGCTCCTCGTTGGGTTCGACACTCTTACTTATCGAAAGGACTACGATAGATCCCCTATACTTGTGGGTCATCACGACTCTTTTCTGGCGCCATTGCCGGGGAGTGAAGCACCTTTGGTAGGTGGAATTTGGTAAGGAAAATTTATATAGTGTGCTGAAATTTACTATTACTTGTTACTATGGAGAACAATCCTTTGAGGGGTTTGTTCGGGGTATCTTCACCTCGTCCGGAACCACAATTAGCTACCCCTCAACCTAATGAACCAACTGAAAATGTTTACATTGAAATTCCTTTGGGTATGATAGAGAAACTCCTAGCTAATCCTTTTCCAGGTGATGGAACATTGCAGCCCGATTTACACTTAATCTATGTGGATGAAGTTCGTGGATTATTTAAGCTTGCAGGTATGCCTGATGGTGTTATCAAGAAGAAGGTCTTCCCTTTATCTTTGAAGGGAGAGGCATTGACATGGTATAGGCTATGTGATGATATGGGATCATGGAACTACAAACGACTGAAATTGGAATTTCATCAGAAGTTTTATCATATGCATCTTGTTCATCGTGATCGTCATTATATATATAATTTTTGGCCTCGCGAAGGAGAAAGCATCGCTCAATCTTGGGGGAGGCTTAAGTCAATGTTATATTCATGCCCCAATCATGAGCTCTCAAAAGAAACGATTATTCAAAAAATTTATGCTCGGCTCTCTCTCAATAATCGCTCCATGCTTGATACTTCTTGTGCTGGCTCTTTTATGATGAAGACTATTGAATTCAAATAGGATTTATTGTAAAGAATTAAAGGCAACTCTGAAGATTGAGATCTCGATGAAGGTAAGGAGTCAGGTATAAGACCTAAGTTTTATTGTGTTAAATCTTTTATGGATACCAAAGTTTTCCGCGAATTTAGAACTAAATATGGACTTGACTCTGAGATAGTAGCTTCTTTCTGTGAATCTTTTTCTGCTCATGTTGATCTCCCTAAGGAGAAGTGGTTTAAATATCATCCTCCCATAGAAGTAAAAGTAGTTGAACCTATTAAAGTTGAATAAAAGACTATCACTTATAATGATCCTATTGTTCCTACTACTTATGTTGAGAAACCACCTTTCCCTGTTAGAATAAAGGATCATGCTAAAGCTTCAATTGTAGTCAACAAAAGTAATATTAGGACACATAAATCTCCTGAGCAAGTTAAAGTTGAACCTAATATTTCTATGGTTAAAGATCTCTTGGCTGATAATATCGATGGGCATGTTATTTACTTCTGTGAAGAGACTGCTAGGATTGCTAAACCTGGTGCTAAAAATAAACATAGACATGTGGTAGGCATGCCCGTTATTTCTGTTAAAATAGGAGATCATTGTTATCATGGCTTATGTGATATGGGTGCTAGTCCTAGTGCAATACCTCATTCTTTATTCGAAGAAATTATGCATGATATTGCACCTGCTGAGATAGAAGATATCGATGTTACCATTAAGCTTGCCAGTAGAGATACTATTTCACCGATTGGGATTGTTAGAGATGTTGAGGTCTTGTGTGGGAAGTTTAAATATCCTGATGATTTTCTTGTTCTTGGTTCCCCACAAGATAGCTTTTTTCCCATTATATTTGGTAGACCCTTCTTGAACACTATTAATGCTAGGATAGACTGCAAAAAGGATGTTGTTACTATTGGCTTGGGTGATATGTCTCATGAGTTTAATTTTGCTAAATTTCATAGACAACCCCGTGATGAGGAATTGCCTAGTAAAGATGAAATTATTGGTCTTGCTTCTATTGCCGTGCCTCCTAGTGATCCTTTAGAACAATATTTGCTAGACCATGAAAATATGTTCATGAATGAAAGAAGGGAAATAGATGAAGTATTCTTGAAACAGGGACCTATTCTGAAACACAACTTGCCTGTTGGAATCCTAGGGGATCCTCCTCCACCCAAGGGTGATCCCGTGTTTGAGCTTAAACCATTACCTGATACTCTTAAATATGCTTATCTTGATGAAAAGAAAATATATCCTGTTATTATTAGTGCTAAACTTTCAGAGCATGAAGAAATGAAATTATTGAAAACTCTTAAGAAGCACCGTGCTGCTATTGGATATACTCTTGATGATCTTAAGGGCATTAGTCCCACTCTATGTCAACACAAAATAAATTGGGAGAAAGACGCCAAACCAGTTATTGATCACCAACGACGGCTAAATCCTAAGATGAAAGAAGTGGTAAGAAAGGAAATATTAAAGCTCCTTGAGGCAGGTATAATTTATACCGTTGCTGATAGCCAGTGGGTAAGTCCTGTCCATTGTGTCCCTAAGAAGGGAGGTATTACTGTCGTTCATAATGATAAAGATGAATTGATTCCGCAAAGAATTATTACAGGTTATAGGATGGTAATTGATTTCCGCCAATTAAATAAAGCTACTAAAAAGATCATTACCCTTTGCCTTTCATTGATCAAATGCTAGAAAGATTATCCAAATATACACATTTTTGCTTTGTAGATGGTTACTCTGGTTTCTCTCAAATACCCGTGTCAGCTGAGGATCAAGAAAAGACCACTTTTACTTGCCATTTCAGTACCTTTGCTTATAGACGCATGCCTTTTGGTTTATGTAATGCACCTGCTACCTTTCAAAGATGCATGATGGCTATATTCTCTTACTTTTGTGAAAAGATTTGTGAGGTTTTCATGGATGATTTCTCTGTTTATGGATCCTCTTTTGATGATTGCTTGAGCAACCTTGATCGAGTTTTGCAGAGATGTGAAGAAACTAACCTTGTCTTGAATTGGGAGAAATGCCACTTTATGGTTAATGAAGGAATTGTCTTTGGGCACAAAATTTCTGAAAGAGGTATTGAAGTTGATAAAGCTAAAGTTGATGCTATCGAAAAGATGTCGTGTCCCAAGGACATTAAAGGTATAAGAAGCTTCCTTGGTCATGCCGGTTTTTATAGGAGGTTCATTAAGGACTTCTCAAAAATCCCAGCCTCTGACTAACCTATTACAAAAAGATATACCTTTTGTCTTTGATGATGATTATGTAGAAGCATTTGAAATACTTAAGAAATCATTAATTTCTGCACCTATTATTCAACCACCTGATTGGAATTTACCCTTTGAAATCATGTGTGATGCTAGTGATTATGCTATAGGTGCTGTTCTAGGACAAAAAGTTGATAGAAAATTAAATGTTATTCAATATGCTAGTAAAACTCTAGACAGTGCCCAGAGAATTATGCTACTACCGAAAAAGAATTTTTAGCAGTTGTATTTGCTTGTGATAAGTTCAGACCTTATATTGTTGATTCTAAAGTAACTGTTCACACTGATCATGCTACTATTAAATATCTTATGGAAAGAAAGATGCTAAACCTAGACTCATTAGATGGGTTCTCCTACTACAAGAATTTGATTTGCATATTATTGATAGAAAGGGAGATGAGAACCCCGTTGTAGACAACTTGTCTAGATTAGAGAATGTTCTTGATGACCCACTACCTATTGATGATAGCTTTCCCGATGAACAATGAGCTGTCATAAATGCTTCTCGCACTGCTCCATGGTATGCTGATTATGCTAATTACATTGTTGCTAAATTTATACCACGTAATTTCACATACCAGCAAAAGAAAAAGTTTTTCTATGATTTAAGGCATTACTTCTGGGATGACCCACATCTTTATAAAGAAGGAGTAGATGGTGTTATTAGACGTTGTATACCTGAGCATTAACAGGAATAGATCCTACGCAAGTGTCACTCCGAAGCTTATGGAGGGCACTGTCGGTGTCAAAACCGGCGGATCTCGGGTAGGGGGTCCCGAACTGTGCGTTTAAGGCAGATGGTAATAGTAGGCGGGGGACACAATGTTTACCCAGGTTCGGGCCCTCTCGATGGAGGTAATACCCTACTTCCTGCTTGATTGATCTTGATGATATGAGTATTACAAGAGTTGATCTACCACGAGATCGTAGAGGCTAAACCCTAGAAGCTAGCCTATGATTATGATTGTTGTCCTACGGACTAAACCCTTCGGTTTATATAGACACCGAAGGGGGCTAGGGTTACACAGAGTCGGTTACAAGGGAGGAGATCTACAGATCCGAATTGCCAAGCTTGCCTTCGACGCCAAGGAGAGTCCTACCTGGACACGGGACGAAGTCTTCAATCTTGTATCTTCATAGTCCAACAGTCCGGCCAAAGTATATAGTCCGGCTGTCCGAGGACCCCTTAATCCAGGACTCCCTCAGTAGCCCCTGAACCAGGCTTCAATGACGATGAGTCTGGTGCGCAGATTGTCTTCGGCATTGCATGGCGGGTTCTTCCTCCGAATACTCCATAGAAGATTTTGAACACAAGGATAGTGTCCGGCTCTACAAAACAAATTCCACATACCACCGTAGAGAGTACAATATTCCACAAATCTAATGCGCTGACACATTTCGTAGCGTGACATCACGCCATGGCCCGGTCATTATTCGAACCGTTTTTATCAACCATCTACTACACATCTTGTGAGGCGGTTTTCTTGGCACGTCTTGTCGAAGCAGAGATCGTGTCCCCTTATCACGGGATTCTCATCAATACGGGTGTGGGTAACCCAACCGCGCCATTAATCATGGCGCTTGGGGAATAAGCGATTTTACCAGGTAGGTGGGGAGGCGCACAATTTCTTCCGCCCTTATAAAGGGACAAAGACTCCACCTTTTTACCCATGCCTTCTTCTTCCCTGCCCATCCATTCTCGCGCACTCAAGCTCCATCGCCCAAGTTCGCATCTTCTCCGCAAAACCACTCCAAACATGTCCGGAGCGGGAGGCAAGTGGATGGTCTCCTCCATTACGGAGGAGAACATTACGAAGCTCTGGGAAGCCGGATACTAGGTCGCAGACATCGCGCACCGGCTCCCAGATGCGGGGCATATCGTCCCTACTCCAGAACCTCGCGAGAGGGCTGTATTCCTCACTCCGTCCGCGGGCTGGGATTTCCCCTTCACCCATTTGTTCGCGGGCTCATGTTCTACTACGGGCTGGATTTTCATGATCTGGCCCTTAATTTCATCCTCAACATCTCGGCGTTTATCATCGTGTGCGAGGCCTTCCTCCGCATCAAGCCCCACTTCGGCCTATGGCTGAAGACCTTCAATGTTAAACCGAAGGTGGTAGTTGGCCAGCAAGCGGAGTGCAGAGGCGCCATGGTGGGCAAGATGCCCAACATCACCTGGCTCGAAGGCTCCTATGTGGAGACCATAAAGGGGTGGCAATCGGGGTGGTTCTACATCACCGAGCCGCGCGACACCAACTGGGTGGCGGCCCCCGAATTTCGATTCGGCATCCCCATGCGGCTCACCTCCTAGAAAGAGAAGGGCTGTCCCGGGGTTCATCGGTGAAGCTGACCGGACTACAGAAATGTATCAAGAATATGATAAGCAAGAAAATCAAGCTTGTCAACATGGTCCAAGTCATGCTCTTCCGCCGGATCCTCCCGTGTCAAAGTCGGGAATTCAATTTGTGGGAGTTCAACTCGGCTAAGCACCAGACGGTGCGAGAGCTTTTCGAAACGACGCACAAAGACGTCTGGAAGGTGCTGTTCAAGGGTGCCGAGGTACCTCCTCCTCTTACCGAGGATCGCAGACTCAGCGCAAAGTGCCTTGCTAATCCGGTAAGTCTTTTATATCTTTCAAAACATTTCTTTGCCCAGCATAATAGGGTGAGGGGTCTGAGCCTCCATGCCATTTTAACAGGATTGGGTAGCGACAGCGGAGTAGATCGACTGTCCAGCCCCCCTGCCCGAAGATCCAGCAGATGCTCTCCTAACGGAGATGTTGGTTCCAGCGCCTTATGAGGCGCCGGAGAAGAAGGCCAAAAAGAAGGCCACGGGGACCAGGAAAGGTCTCTGGCGCAAGGTCATATCGGACTCATCGTCCGAAAACACCAAGGCGCACTCCTCCCACGAAAACAAGGAGGAGGAAGAGGAAAGTTCTCCCCCCAGTCGGGGGAGACAAGAAAAGGAAGGCCGCCCCATCTCGGGAGGCCGAAGGGTCCAAGAAGGGAAGGACCCTCCTTCCGGACTACTCCACAACAGCCGCTTTCAGCGATAAGGAGTGGTTGCCCAGGGACAAACCCCTGGTGAAGTCGTCATTGTTCGGATACCATAATAGTTCTTGGTATGTTTTATTTCCTTGCTTCTTATCATGCCGAACATGATCATGCAGCCCATCTGTCGGTGTCAAAACCGGTGGATCTCGGGTAGGGGGTCCCGAACTATGCATCTAGGATCGATGGTAACAGGAGGCGGGGGACACGATGTTTACCCAGGTTTGGGCCCTCTTGATGGAGGTAATACCCTACGTCCTGCTTGATTGATATTGATGATATGAGTATTACAAGAGTTGATCTACCACGAGATCGTAGAGGCTAAACCCTAGAAGCTAGCCTATGGTATGATTGTATGTATATCTTCTATCGACTAGCCTGGCCTCGGTTTATATAATGCACCAGAGGCCTAGGATAACAAGAGTCCTAGCCTAATACGTCGATGGGGAGGAGTCCTTGTCTTGATCGCCAAGTCTTGTGGAATCTTCCTTGTATGCGGCAGCTGTCCGAACTGGCCAATGAGTATACAGGCATGGGGGTCCTCGGCCCAATCTAACAGATCGGGAGATGACGTGGTGAGTACCCCCTAGTCCAGGACACCGTCAGTAGCCCCCTGAACCGGTCTTCAAGTTAGGGATGCTCCTCGATTCTTCCGAACTGTTCTTCATCTTCGGTCGTCGGTCTTGAAAACTGGTTCAACAAATCTTCTCATCTTCGATCTTGAGGATCGCCGAAGTGCATCCGACGAGTTTAGACGTCGGGTATCCGAGGAGCCCCTTTAAGTTTCCGGCCTTTATCAATGCCTTGTTATTTTTATGCCACACCTCAGGTTTGAAGTTGTTCCCGGGAGGCAGTGTCCTCTTGCGTCCGAGTTCCAACGCCGGACTGCATTCGAGGTATTTTTTGCAGCCGAGCACCAATGTCAGACTGCTTTCGAGCTCCAACGCCGAAATGTATCCGAGCTCCAATGCCGAAATATATCCGAGCTCCAACGCTGGACTGTGTCCAAGCTCCAACGCCGGACTATATCCGAGGTGTCATATCACCTTGGTTCAAAAAAGTTGAAGGAGTTTAGCCGAGCTTAATGCCGGAAATGCCCTCTATGGAGCCAGCCACTAGCGCCCGAGTTTTATGCCGGACTGCTTCCGAGGTGGTGCACCACCCCGACTGTGGGCCGATTTTTTGTCAATATTTTTTATTGGTGCAATTTATTCTCTGCCGAGATATATAGCCAGTAGCCCTCAAGGTGTGTATCGGTCTAAAACCCGAGATGCACCTGGAGGATGACGTAAGACCGCTGATCCCAGTAGCCGCTGAGACTCAGGTTGATTTGCAAAATCGGCCTGAGTATCAAGTCCTAGCTCGGCAGAATACTTCGGGACACAAAAAGCGGCGTGCTCAGTCCTCGAGACTCAGGTTGGGTGCGGTCGACCAACCTGAGGATCAAAATCTCCTCGGCAACTGTATTGCACTTAAAATTTTCTGCATTGAATAGGCAATGCAGTAGCCCCCGAGACACTGGTCGGGTGGCAACACCAGATCAGGGGATCGATGTGCCCCTTTAATATTTTTAAATAATAAGCCCGAAGCCCAGTAGCCCCCGAGCCTTAATGCGGGCACGGGTGGCCGAATTAAGGATTGATATCCATAGTAAAATCACAAATTATGTGTAATGACTCTATGCATCCAAGTACTTTACATCATTAATGCTCGGATCCGCATTGTACAAAACTTTGTTGACCGACCATCAGCTTCCACCTCCTCAGCTAGTAGCCGAGGAGTGTTTGTCGTACTTTATAAAGCCTTTATGAGGGCAAAGATTTACGACAAACAAGGCAATCTGGCCATACAGTTTTATAAACAAAGGTACGCAGAGAGATATATTATATTACTGTTTAACATAAGAAATGTCTTCCAAAGAAAATAGTCCCGCTATCGGTTCCTTTCTTTGGGTTGTCATGCTAAGCATGATCATGAAACCTCAGCTCTAATGTAAGAGCAAAATATTGAGGATTTTAGTTTGGGAGGCCAGTTACTAGCCCCCGGTAGTGTTCGGTGACAGTCGAGGTCAAGCCGTAAAAACTTCGGCCAATGTTATGAATGGCCCATCATTTAACACAATCATCGGATCGCTGACCAATTTACGCTTATTGTGACAGTCAGTTTTCGGCTTTCTCCACTGAGGTGCTTAACCAAGTGAGCTGGAAGCACAATCGCAGTGGTTCTCCCTTTGCACACCTAGCCGAACAGAGCGGAACGTAGGAGGCAAGCGTAGGAGCCGGGCAACCCAACTATTGACCGAAGACACAATTCAACACCGATGCATATATAGCAATATCCGAGAATGTTTTTTGCCGAATCTCTAAAGGTGTCCGGCATTGCACTACGAGACTTGTGCTGAAAACACACAAATAGTTTTAAAAGTGCCATAAGCTTGGAAAACCAAAAAATGTCAGTAAAAACTTGACGTCCGAACAAGATCAAGTGTTTGGTGCCAATCCGAAAATTGGGGAAAAAATTGTGCTTCTGTCGTGCATTAATATGACACATCCGATCTCAAGACTTCAAGAGGGTCAGCCTACAGCTGCAACCTCCTATCCTGAAGGCGGAGTGCTTCTCGTTAGACCAGTTTAGCGAACTAAACTCGAGTGGTCACTAGAGGGAAAATGGGTTATCTGGCTATTGACCACACACTCACATCGAAAAAGGAGCGATAGAAAAAGACTTTGCAACGACCAAGAAGAAAACACATTTACTATAAAATACCTCATATAAATTTTAAGAGCCCCCAAGTGACTTGGGTAAAAGAATTTTATGTATAATGATTGTATGTACCGAAGTACTTATATCATATTTGTGTTCACCCAAAGTTTAAATGCGTCTTAACCGACCGTCGGCTTCTCCCTCTTCGGCCAAGGGCCGAAAAGTGTCATGTACACCGCCTGTCGAGAGTATCGACTGTGTCTCCGATGACCAGGCAATCAGGCCATATGGCTGTAACAGACAAAGCGCGCTCAGGGAACTTATGCTATATTACTAACAAAGTGTAAGAAGCATCTTTGAAGAAAATAGTACCCCCACCGATACCTTTCTTCGGTGCTCATTATTACTATGAGACTTGTGCAATAGATTTTTTGTACTCATGAGTTCCGTTGTGTGCCGACCATGATTGAAAACAATAAGACCGCTAGCTTTCGGTTTCACCCAGTCTGAGGTCAGAACTCGTATGACCGGTCGTGACAATCGCAGAGGTGCTCCCTTTACTGCCTAGCCGAACAATCGGGAACGTAGGGGTAAGCACATGAGCCAGGCAACCCAGCTTGCAAATCACTTAGGTCAATATGGTGCATATTGTGGTGTAATACACGAACAAGGAACAAAGCCATAGAAGTATAATGATATGCAAGAGGAAAAGCTCCATCAAGGGAGCCCCCGAATAAACGGGTATTTGAATTTGTGTGTCACAAACAAAGTTTTGACAAGGAGATTCTCTAAAAGCAACTTTTTTTTCAAAAAGGTATAATGCTTGGTCGAACCGAACACAAATTAGAAATTTAAAACTTTGAGCATGAAGGCAACTTAGCTGGTTAATGTGTTCGGTATTGATGACGTGGCCCGAGCTTGATGTGAGACAAGGTTCCATCCCCCAAGCCGGTCCCAAGGTGGCGGAGCAAAGAGCTCGGCACTCCGAAGTGGTGACAAAGCACGGTCAATGAGGGCCGGTAGAGTGATGCCAAAGTCCCTGGCATGGGGTAATGAAGTGTTGACGAAGCCCCCCGTCCAGCCAAGGTGACGTGGTATGTCAGTACGCCGAGTTGACGATACTGCCCAACCCGGATCATTTTCCTGTGCACAAAAAATAGTACAAACTGGAGATAATAGTAATAATAATAATTAAAAAATTTGTTGCATAATAAATAATTTATGCAAAGTGAGTAATAAAAGAAATATGGCCTGGCGCTGAAGTCAATGTCAATGCAGGGTGTCGACGTGATGCGGTAAAGGCGTGGCAAAGCCTGAATTCACAGGTCGGTTCGAGTTCCGGATGCGGCGTTCGCCGGACTATGTACGGAAACTGACCGAACCACCATGCGACCGTCATTAATGCAGCCATCATTTGATAGACCTGTGTACATATGATGAACAAACCAGAGTAATAATTCCTTGGGAAAAATGAACCCGAACAAGCAAAAAAACTAGGATTAATAGCACCTGGTTTATTTGTTGTAGCAATCCAAAGAAAGGTGAATCCGAAAATTGGGACTCGATCCGCACACCCTTTGCCTGATGGGCGATAAAGCGACGGTATGGCGATGCTGACAAAGGTTGGCTCGCCTAGGCAAAGCCCTCGGTCCAGCTAACGTGACGGAGCTGGTCGGCTAGTGATGCCGAAGTCTTCGGAGTAGGTTGATGAAGAGACGGCAAAGCCCCCGGTCCAGCCAAGATGTCGAAGCCTCGATGTCAGCGATGAATCGAAGTAGGTCAGCGTGATGGACACCAGCTTGAAGAAGCAACAGTGCGGCCCTGCCGATGCAGGTCGTGATGTGGTCGATGCCGGCTTGATGAAGTGACCGTGCGGCGATGCCGGTATGCCCGCTCCGTGTAATGCGTGGGGCGGCGATGTTGGTGATGATTTATCCTTCGCGATGCCGGACTCTTGTCTGGCTTGCCGAGATGATGATTCGAAGAAGTTGAGCTCGGCTCAACAAAGTGACGACGTGTCTAGCGCAGGTCGGCAGCCTTGGAGCAATATTGCCGGACTGGTTTGGCACCAGCATGATGATGAAGATGACCTCAGGGGAGGCTTAAAAATTTACGGGCACGTGTTTAAAAACAACGCACAATACCCTAGAAGAGAATTTCTCTAAAAAGGTTGTCTAATATCACGTTCATAAAGAAACATGAATTCAGGTCGGATCCGTATTCGCGCAGAAAACAGATCTGAAAATTGGTCCACTCATCGAAAGGTTCCCGGAGTTTGAACCGTCGGATCGAGCTGAAATTTGGAGGGGTGGTATATACGGGAATTACGCAGTAGATGAACGGTTGGATCTTCCAAAGGACCTCCGAGCTGGGCTCTAGAGACCACACCCTAAACTTGTCCGGATTCCCGTCCAGATTTGACAGGGCTCCGGTATATCATAGATTGTCGGGGATTCCTCTATCGGAACTCGACGAAATTTTGCATGGATGTTGTAGACGTAATTCCGCACTATTCCACTGAAGCAATCGTCAAACGGACGCTTGAGGAGGCGGTGACGGTGAATTCAAGTTTGCTGTCCATAAAAACAGCACGGCCGCCCGAGGGCAATGTTGACGTTGAGCTCTCAAGCTCCATGGATGATTCCTCTATGATCATGATAGAGATCGGAGTTGATGTTGAAGAAGGCCCCCATTCGAACATGACGGTCGGATATGGAGCACGGTCCTCGGTCGAGCCAAGGTGACTAGTCGAGCTAGCGACGAAGATGCCGGCGTCGCAGTTGACCTGCGGGCGAGCCATTGATCCTTTTGTTGATCACACAGTAGAACTCTCAATGAAAGCACCAATGTCGGTGTCAAAATCAGCGGATCTCGAGTAGGGGGTCCTGAACTATGCATCTAGGATCGATGGTAACAGGAGGCGGGGGACACGATGTTTACCCAGGTTCGGGCCCTCTTGATGGAGGTAATACCCTACGTCCTGCTTGATTGATATTGATGATATGAGTATTACAAGAGTTGATCTACCACGAGATCATTGAGGCTAAACCCTAGAAGCTAGCCTATGGTATGATTGTATGTATGTCGGGGGTTCTAATCCACGAGCACCTATGGGACCGGCGGACCGAGTCCCTTTCGGTTCGGCGGGGGCAAGGGTCGCACGAAGAGCGGAACGAGGCGAAGCACACGAGCAGTTTACCCAGGTTCGGGCCGCACGGATGTGTAAAACCCTACTCCTGCTTTGTGGTTTGTATTGAGTTCATGCTCGGGAGCGCGGAGTGCTACAGTACACCCCAGCAGCTAACGAGACCGAGCGTGAGTGTTCTCTTTTTCCCACCCCTTTACGTTGCGCATGGGCCTCCTTTTATATGCTCAAGGGGTCACCGACAGGTGGCAACGTAGACAAGGGTAAAAATGGAAAGGTGTTGCGGTTGGTACAGCTACCTGCTACAGTGTATCATACCTAACCCTGACGGCAGGGGACAAAGGCATTAAATGCCTATCTGCGTCGCCTAAATAGTGCAAAAGGGACCGTCAGGGACGCCACCGCTCGCCACGACGGCAATCTTGTCAGCGCCGCTTGCCACAACGCACCGCTGGCTGCACAGCCTCCCACCGAGTACGCCTGGAAGGGTCCCAGAGCGACACGTTGGTGGATGTGCTGGAGCGCGGACACAGAGTGGTGGCTTGCCGCGGTCGTTGTCTTGTCGCGTCCGGGAGCTTGTCGCTCACCGGGCCTTGCCGGGACGCGTGGCGCGTCGCGGCAAGTTCCTCGAGATGCCTTGGTTGGCCTTCCCGGCAAGCTCCTCTTGCCGGGGTCTTGTCTCCTTGGCTTGGATACTTTGTCCTTGAATGGCTCCAAAGGAACCACGGAGGACCTTGGCGGTCACCCGGCAAGCCTTGCCGCGGGATGCTACGACTGCCCGTGCACAAGTTCGGGATACTAGGGTACCCCTACTCTAGTACACCGACAGGAGCCCCCGGGCCTGGGCCATACACGGTGCCGAGCGCTGTTGGGCCAGGTCCAAAACAGGGCACGGGCACGCGCGGCCTGGGTTACGCCGTATCTCTCCCCGTATCCACCGCGCCCTCCCCGAACGGCACGCGTTGAATGCGGCGTCGTGGGAGAGATCGTGGGTGGTTTCTTTATTCGGAAAGGCGGAACGTCCGCCCCCTCCCTCTTTATAAGCAGGGGTAGTTCCCCATTCGCCGGTTGCTACTCCAATCTCGGAAACCTCCACCGCTCCCTCGTCTTCCCAAAGCTGAAAGAGAGCAGCGCCTCGCCCCCCATCGCCACCAGCGCCACCAACGCCGTCGACCTCCTCCACCACTTCCACCATGGCTCTGAGAGCCGACAAAGGGAAGGTTGTGAAGTCGACCGAGGCGCAGCAGCTTGCGGCGCTGCGAAAGGAGCGGCAATCTTCCCCCCAAGCTCGCCGCGAGGGAGCTGAGGGAGAATTACTACCTCTTCTGGTCGACGGAGACGCGAGCGCATCCGTGTACGAAGGTACTTCTAGCCGCCGCTTGGAAAATGGCTCCAAACGGATATCCTTTCTTCGCCTTGTTCTTCTAGTGCGGGCTCTGCCCGCCCTTCTCTGAGTTTTTCTGCGATATTATGAACACCTACGGGTTCCGCCTCCTTGACTTCACCCCCAATGCTGTTCTGACCATGGCAGTTTTTGCACATCTCTGCGAAAACTTTGTCGGAGTCTATCCCAATGTAGCCCTTTTTCGCCACTTCTTTATGCCCCAAGTAGAGAGAGGAGAGCCTTTATCCGGCGGAATCGCCTGGATCTCGAGGGCCGGCAAGAAGGACACTTATCTGGAGGGAGAGTTCCGCGGCAAGTGGGAGGAATGGAGAGCAGACTGGTGCTGGATTGTCGAGGAGAACCCGCAGCCGTTTACCGCCCGGCGCAAGGCCCCAGTAGCACGCGGCAGCGATTGGAGTGACGTGGCCCCGGAAGACGATAGGCTTAAGATTGCCGTCACCCGGATCCTACGCCTCAGGCTTGCCGGGCTCACTGTAGGCGCTGTTGGCGCAGATTTTCTTCGCCGCCGCATTGCCCCCCTGCAGGAACGGGGGAGACCCACCTGGGAATTCAAGAATGCGGCGTATATCATGAGGCTGCGTCCGGGCCTCAACTTCAACTTGACTGTTCTGGAGCTTAACGCGATGCTCGAGGAGCTGTTCAAGTACGACCCTCAACATCCCGAAGTATTCAGGTTGCCGAAGGGTGTCGTTCCGCTGTGCAACAACTCCGCGCTCGACCGCATCCGTGCAATGATGCCGCTGTACGATTCGCATGGAATTGTCCCAACTTGGCAAGAGCCTGCAGACAACGTCGTGCAGGAGTGCTTTGATGGCTTGGTAGAAGTGCCGGTCCTCTCCGACGAAAAGGATAGCCTCACCCGCGACACCACCGATGCGGAGATGACACGCATAGACACTAGGCTGGAAGAGGCGGCGGCAGCCACAGCCGCGGGCGAATTTGGATTCACCGTGGAGGAGGCAGAGGCAGCAGAGGCGGCAAGCCGTACCGACCGAGAGGGGCTTGCCGGCGGGGAAGAGCTTGCCGGGCATGACGTTGAGCCGAGCGAGCCCGCCGAGGATACGAGCGGCTCGTTGGAGATCAACTCCTCTTCCTCAGACAGCTCGCCGCAAGCAGAGCCTCCATCTCCACCAAGAAGGTGTCTCCGCAAGGCCGGGGACGTAGCTGGGTGGCGGGCGAGTGAACAGTCGCCGCGCCGCGTGACACGCTCCACCGCGGCAAGCACTGTTGCTGCGGGAGCACCTCACGCTGCTGCGGCTGCCGGAGCGGGGTCGTCTCAGACCACCGCCACTATTCCCGCCAAGCGGCCAAGGGACACTACTCCTCCGCCTTCTCGCGCCGGACGTGAGCCGGACTTCGACTTCTCCGCGTTCAGCTCTGACGAGGAAGAAGAAGAGTAAGATTCTCTTGTTGTACTTGTAGTTCTTCAATTCTTGCTGTTTTGTCTTGTATCTCATTTGCTTTACTCTGAACTTATTCCTTTTTAGGACTCTGGCCCAGAGAGCAGCGAAGAGAGCCAAGGTCCCGGTGATTGTCATCGAGGACGAGCCCACCGCGACAGCAGGGGTGCGTCCGAGACAATCTTGCCGGACCCGGCAACTGTTCTCCAGAGCAGCCCCCAGCGTAAGTATATGGTTTGCTTTCCGCTGTTAGGCGCGCATGGATACTCTTTCTTTGCTGACATCTGACTGTTGGTTTGTGTAGGAGCAGAGCAGCCCCACCAGGAGCGCCCGAAGGCCGCCCACGAAATGCCAAGGAAGAGTCCTCCGGCAAGGGAGAGTTCTCCGGCAAGGGACAGCACCAGCGTCCCCCCGGCGGCGGAGACTACGACTGCCAAACCCAGTACAGGTAATCTTCTCTTCAAAGCTTCCCTTGGGTTCTTCTTCTTTTTGGGTATTTGCTTGACTTTTCTCACTTTTCCGGCCATCAGACCCATCTACTGCGGAGCCGATGGAGACCGAGGTTGCTGCCGACGACGCCGCTGCCACTGAAGAAGCAGCCGGCGCTGATGATCCCGCCGGCGACGAGGCCGCCAAAGCTACCGCCGCAGCAGCTGGCGAGGGGTCTGGCGATCGCATTGACGGCCCTGAGGCCGCAGGAGCGCCAGGCGCTACGTCGACCGCCGACCCGTCCACAGCTGCCGCAGCGCCAGGTTCCGAAGAGCCCCAGCCAGGCGTCTACTTGAAGGCCGGCGATGGCGTCTTCATCAACCTCCCCTGGGCGTCAAGCTGCAGGGCGCCGGTCGAGGGTGAGAGCTTTGATGGAGAGGTGCTCGCCTCCGCTGGGCTGACGCGCCCAGCAGCAGCGGCAGCGAGCCTGAGGAGCAGCGGCTGCTGCGGAAGCTGTTGTCGCTCTACCGCGTGCGGCAAGCCAAGCTGGAATCCCGCGAGGCGCTTGTCGCGAAGGCGGGAGCGGACATCGAGAAGCGCGCGGAGGAGCTCCGGGGCCTCAACCAGGAAGCTCTCCGGTCCCTGGCAGAGGAGCGGGAGAAACTCGCCGAAGAGCAGAAGGCCTTCCTCCTCGAGAGGGCTGAAGTCGAAGAGCAACAGCGGCTTGCCGCTGAAAAGCTGTCTGCGCAAGAGGGCGAGCTGGTGCAGCGGAAGGTCGACCTTGACAGCCACGAGGAGGAGCTTGCCGCGCGCGAGCGAACATTCGGCGGAGCCCTCAAGCAAGCAGAGGATGCTGCCGCAGTTGCTGAGGCCGCCAAGAAGGAGCTGGAGATGAAGGTCGCATAGCTGGAGGCCAATCTCAAGGCGAGTGGTGAAGAGCTTAGCGCCGCCAAGGACTCCAACGCAGATCTTGAGTTGAAGCTGACCACTTTGACCAAGACGCTGGACGGTGCCAGGGAGCAGGAGGTGGCCTTGAAGGAGGAGATCAAGGCCGACAAGGCGCTCCTGGCGAGTGCTGCCGTCGCCCAGAATGCTTTTAGGGAGAATGTGGAGCACTGGACGGAGGGTCTCGTGAATGTTGCCGTAGACATTGACAGGGAGCTGGCGCAGCTGGGGATGGAGGATCTCGGGTATCCCTCCGACGAGAACCTCCAACCCAGCGCCAAGCTCATCTTGTTCTTCAAAGGCGTGGCGACGGCCCTCCAGCGACTCCAGGAGAGGATCCCAGAGCAGCTGGCCGACGAGTCACGCAAGATCTATGCGGGAGCTCTTCAAAAGGTGTTGGTGAAGGTGGCCTTCCGCAACCCGGGCCTCAACCTCACCAACGTCCTCAAGACCCTGCCACCGGATGCTGATCTGGAGGCGCTCAAGACCCTTGTCGCACCCATTGTGGATAAGGTGAGCGGGATCAAGAGGATTGAGGGCGATCGCGTAGACTAGGCCGCCTGTTTTCTTCTTTTCTTGTCGCTGCTGGTCATGTTATGAGAACAATCTGTTAGAGCCGCGACAAGCTACCTTGTAATATAACTCTATTCCGGGTAATGATTGCAATGTTATTCCCTTTACTTGATTCCTCCCTTTGTATGTTTTTGCCCTACGCTTTTAGGGAACTTGCATGTTTTTGCCCTACGCTTTTAGGGAACTTGCCGGTGCAGGCACCTTAGCCGCGAGCGCTGAGTGCGGGACGTCAGCAGCCTACTAGCGGTGCCGCTACCGACAAGAAACCTTGTCGCAACTAGTTGCAGCTCACTTAAGTTGTTGACCGGGCTCAAAACAAAGTAAGGGCGCAACTAGCTACGAGTTGGTTCCTCCGCGCACAGGTTTTCCATACAAAGTGCGGTCGTTCAAGGGAGATAACTTAAAAATTTTAAAAATCTGATTGCTCAAAATTTGGCAACTTAGCTTTTCTGTTGTTTGCTTCCCGGTAAGGTGAAACTTTCTTGAACGACGCCTGGTCCATACCATTATCTTCTCCTTTCCCCCCCGGCAAACTTGTGGGCGTGGGAACCTTCCTTTCCTTGAGAAAAAAGAAAGAGGAGAAAATAAAGATATGGAGCCTTATGGCTCGTTGTTGCTTACCGGGGGTAGGTGCTGCACAAAGTGTCAGATAAGACATGCAAAAAATAGAAAGCATGAAATTGACAAGATGTGTGGAGCACATGAGCTTTATGCACAGGGTCTGCGCCCGGCTTTGTACAAAGGATTACATGCAACAGCGGCAAGACTTGTACAAAAGGTGGTTGCCGGAACGGGTTCCGGCAACCGCGCCTTACGGGTAAAACATACGAAGATGCCCAATGTTCCAGGAGTTGCTTACCGGAATGGCATCTTCGGTCTCAAGGCGGACAGCGCCAGGCCTAGTGACTCGTTTCACCCGGTAAGGGCCTTCCCACTTCGGCGTCAACTTGATGGAATTCTTGGCGGACTGAACACGCCGAAGAACAAGGTCACCTTCCTCGAGACTTCTGGCGTTAACTTTGCGGCTATGGTAGCGGCGCAAAGCTTGCCGGTAGCGAGCAGCTCGTACAGCAGCCTGAAGACGGTCTTCCTCAAGGAGCAGCGCGTCATCTTGTCGCAGCTGCTCTTGCTCAAGCTCATCATAAGCGAGCACTCAAGGTGACCCGTATACGAGTTCCGTGGGGAGAACTGCCTCTGCTCCATAGACTAGAGCGAAAGGTGTCTGGCCAGTGGCTCGATTTGGCGTCGTCCTGATCGACCAAAGAACCACCGGCAGCTCCTCGATCCAGTTTCTTCCGCACTTGTGCAGCCTGTCGAAAGTCCTGGTCTTGAGCCCATGCAGCACTTCAGCATTTGCCCTCTCCGCTTGACCGTTGCTTCTCGGGTGAGCAACAGAAGCGAAGCAGACCTTGGCGCCAAGGTCTTGGACGTACTGCATGAAGGTGCGGCTCGTGAATTGCGTACCGTTGTCGGTGATTATCCTGTTAGGGATCCCGAAGCGGTAAACAATCGACCTGAAGAACTTGACTGCTGACTGTGCTGTCACCTTCCTCACTGGTTCCACTTCCGGCCACTTTGTGAACTTGTCGATTGCAACGTACAAGTACTCAAAGCCCCTGACAGCTCGGGGAAAGGGTCCGAGGATGTCGAGCCCCCAGACCGAAAATGGCCAGGATAAAGGGATCGTCTGGAGAGCTTGAGCTGGTTGGTGTATCTGCTTGGAATGGAACTGGCACGCTTCACACTTGGTTACTTGTGCAGTTGCATCCTGGAGGGCCGTCGGCCAAAAGAATCCTTGCCGGAATGCTTTGCCGGCAAGTGCTCTTGCGCCAATGTGGTGACCACATATGCCTCCATGTATCTCTGCCAACAGCTTTTGTCCGTCTTCCCGGTGAATACACTTCAATTTCACACCGTTGAGTCTTCTTCTGTACAGTGTTTTGTCGACAAACTGGTACATACTTGACTGCCGGGCTACTCTTTTCGCTTCTTCTTGCTCTTCGGGAAGTTCTCCTGTCTGAAGGAAACGGACAATCTGCTGTGCCCATGCTGGAGCTTGTGGCTCGACAACAAGGACTAAAGGCAAATCTGCTGCTGCGGGAACATCCGCTTCTACGGCGAGAACCTGCGGCTCTGCTGGAGCTTGACGTTCCCTGGCAAGCTTGCCGGAGCGAAACTTGTCGGGAGCCTCTGCTTCAACGGAACAAACCCTAGGGCTTGCCGGAGAAGACTGCTCCTCAGCACTCTTGGTGTTGATCTTGGCGACCTTCTTGGCGGCGGCTTCGGGAAGCTCTGCCGGAAAATAGTCACCAGAAATCAACTTCCTCTTCTTGCTCTGTCCAGTTGATGGCGTTATGGATGGTTGAGTCAGCTTGAGCACAAAGATCCCTGGTTCCACAGGTAACTTAAGTGCGGCGCACTTTGATAGGCCATCGGCAATGGCGTTCTGAGCTCTTGGAACATGCTCCATCTGTAGGCCGTCAAAGTGCTCTTCTAGCTTTCTCACTTCGTCGACGTAGGCTTCCATCAACGGACTCTGATAGCTCTTCTTCACTTGGCGGACGACAAGCTGCGAGTCACCCCTGACAATGAGCTTCTTGATCCCAAGGTCTGCCGCGATCCTGAGATCGGCAAGCAAGCCTTCATACTCTGCAGTATTGTTTGTTGCTTGCTCCTTTGGAAAGTGCATCTGGACTACGTACTTGAGGTGCTCTCCGGTGGGTGCGACAAGCAGCATGCCAGCGCCGGCGCCTTGCAGCGAAAAGGCACCATCAAAGTACATCAGCCACTCTTTGCTTGCTTCCTCGACGGGGATGCTCGTTTCTGGAATTTCTTCATCTGGTCTTGGCGTCCATTCTGCTATGAATTCTGCCAATGCTCTGCTTTGGATAGTTGAAGTACTCTCAAACTTGAGGCCAAAGCTTGACAGTTCCAGTGCCCACTCAACAATCCTGCCTGTCGCTTCTGGATTCTGTAGTATCCTCTTCAGCGGAAAACGAGTGACAACTGTGATCTCATGTGCTTGGAAGTAATGGCGCAGCTTTCTCGAGGCCATGAGAAGGCCGAAAAGCAATTTCTGCACACCAGAGTACCTTGACCTAGCCCCCTGCAGAAGGGAACTGACAAAGTAAACTGGGCGCTATACCATTCTCTTCTGTATCTCCTCGCGCGTCTGCGCAGACCCATCCTTGTCGTGACCAGAGCTTGTCGGGGAAGCCCCCTGCTTGTCGCTGGATGCGCCTGCCGTGGTTGCTGGCTCTTCATCTGCCTCCCTCTCTGCTACTAACGCAGCACTAACCACTTGATTTGTTGCCGCTATATACAACAGCAACTTCTCTTGTGGCTTAGGTGCGACAAGTGTTGGAGTGGAGGACAGGTATCTCTTCAAGTCTTGCAGCGCAGCCTCCGCTTCCGGAGTCCATTTCATTGGACCTGGCTTTTTCAATATTTTGAAAAACGGCAGGGCGCGCTCAGCAGACCTAGAGATAAACCTGCTGAGAGCAGCCACGCAACCGGCAAGTTTTTGTACATCCTTGACGCGCTTTGGTGCTTCAATATGCTCAATGGCCTTGATTTTGTCGGGATTGGCTTCGATTCCCCGCTAAGACACGAAGAACCCGAGAAGCTTGCTGGAGGGGACTCCAAACACACACTTCTCGGGGTTGAGCTTGAGGCTGATCTTGCATAGATTTGCAAAGGTCTCGTCTAAATCTTGAATCAGAGTTGCCTTGTCCTTGCTCTTGACCACTATGTCATCCATGTAGGCTTCCACATTTCTGTGTATTTGTGGCTCAAGAGCGACATGAACTACCCTTGCAAATGTTGAACCAGCATTTTTTAAACCGAAAGGCATCCGTATGAAATAGTACGTGCCACATGGAGTGATGAATGCGGTCTTCTCCTCATCCTCTTCTGCCATGAAGATCTGATGGTATCCTGAGTATGCGTCAAGAAATGAAAGCAAGTCACATCCGGCCATGGAGTCAACAATCTGGTCAATGCGCGGCAAAGGAAATGGGTCTTTGGGACAAGCTTTGTTAACATCGGTAAAGTCGATACAAAGTCTCCATTTCCCATTTGCCTTGCGCACGACTACAGGATTGGCCAACCACGTAGGATGGAGCACTCCTCTGACAAGGCCTGCTGCTTCCAACTTCTTGATCTCTTCTGCGATGAATTCTTGGCGCTCCACTGCTTGCTTCCTGACCTTCTGCTTGACGGGCCGCGCATGAGGACAAACGGCAAGATGGTGCTCAATTACTTTCCTGGGAACACCGGGGATGTCAGACGGTTGCCACACAAACACGTCGACGTTCGCCCGCAGGAAAGCAATGAGCGCGCTTTCCTATTTAGGGTCAAGAGTGGCACTGATGGTGAGGGTACCACCAGTGCCGTCCTCCTTGGCGGACACCTTCTTGGTCTCTGGCGGAGCTGCCATTGTCTTCTTACACTTGCCGGTGGAGCTCGATGGTGCATCCTCGACGGCAGCGCAGCACTCCGAAGAGGTGCGCTTGCCGGAGTGGGCATCAGAACTCTTGCCCGACTTGGTCTTCTTCTTCCCCCCGGGAGCCTCAACGGCAGGTGACTTACGATCTGTTGCGGCTGCCGCTTCCCGGTAGATCTTGTCGGCGCAGATAAGAGCATCCTTCTTGTCGCCAGGGACAGAGATGACGCTTATCGGGCCTGGCATCTTCAGCATGTTGTATGCGTAGTGAGAGGCTGCCATGAACTTGGCGAGTGCTGGACGGCCGAGTATCCCATTGTAAGGCAATGGAAAATCGGCAACGTCAAAAGTGACCCTCTCGGTCCTGAAGTTCAACTCGCTGCCAAATGTTACTGGCAAAGTGACCTTCCCCTTCGGCTTGCTCCTTCCCGGGTTGATTCCTTGGAATGTGCCGGTCTCTTCAAGCTCGCTGTCAGGGATCTGGAGCTTCTGGAGTATAGCGGAGGAGATCAGGTTCAAGCCGGCCCCGCCGTCAACTAGCATCTTAGTGACCTTGAGGTTGCGGATAGTTGGTGAAACCAACATTGGCAAGCACCCGACCGCAGTTGTGCGATCAGGGTGGTCCTCAATATCAAAGATGATAGGCGTGCTGGACCATTTCAGAAGCTTGCGTGACTCGACAGGTGGTTCCGCCGCATTGACTTCCCGCACCCACTGCTTGAGTTGGCGGTGCGAAGTATGCAGAGAAGCACCGCCATCAACGCACAAGACCTCTGTGGCTTTCTGGAACTCCTGCTCGCTGGTCTCGACATCATCCATGTCTTCGTCGTCGTTGTCATCTTCATCCTTGTCGCGGCCGCGGGGAGGTCTGTCTCCTTGCCGCTGCTTGGCCTTGCCGCGGCGTCCTCCCCGGCCGACGCGCTTCTTGCCGGATTCTCCAGCTCCTTCTTGGGCCCTCTCCTTGTCGCGTCGCTCGTATTCAGCCTTTTGCTGCTGGACAAGCTGCTCGACCTTCTTGCAGCTCTGGAGGTCATGGCCCTTGGTGCGGTGGATCTTGCAGTACTGCTTGTCGGTGCCGTCCTGCTTGTCGGCGATCGCCACAGCCTGGCAGTTGGTGCATGCGGCAATCTCCTTGCCGGAGCTACCAGCTTTGGCTTTCTTGGCGCCACCTTCGTTGCCGGACTGCTCAATTATTAGCACATCTTTGCCTTTCTTCTTCCTGTTGTTCCGCCGCCGGTTTTTCTTTGCCGGGGCAGCATCCTCGCTGTCAGATCCTCCTGCTCCTGTATTCTCTCCGGGGAGTTTCCTCCCTTCCTCAGCACGTGCACACTTGTCGGCCAGGGCATACAGCTCACTGATGTCTCTGATCTTGCACATCGCCATCTCCTCCCGCATCCTGCGGTTACGCATGTTCTGATGGAACGCGCTGATGACCGCGGCAGGGTGGACATCTGGGATGTTATGCTGTACACGGCTGAATCTCTGAATGTACTTGCGCAGGGGCTCTCCTTCCTTCTGGGAGAGCAGATGAAGGTCACTCTCTTGGCCATGAGGTTTGTGGCCGCCTGTAAAGGCGCCGACAAACTGATGGCATAGGTCTGCCCAGGAGGATATGGAGTTGTCCGGCAAGTGCATGAGCCAGGACCTGACGTTGGGCTTGAGCACCAGCGGGAAGTAGTTGGCAAAGATCTTGTCGTCCCGCCCCCCGGCAGCCTGCACCGCGATGGTGTAGATGCTGAGGAACTCCGACGGATGCGACTTGCCGTCGTACTTCTCTGGTACGTCTGGCTTGAAATTCTTCGTGCTGGGCCACTGGACTTGCCGCAGCTCACGAGTAAACGCATGGCAACCTACCGCGTACGGCAAGTCGCCTGGTTCCCCTGGCGCATGCATGTCAACAGAGGGCCCAGCGCGCTGGTCTGATTGACGTCGTGCTTCTCTTCGGTGCTCGATGCGAGTACGAGCGTCTTCTTGCTGTCGTTCGTGAAGAACTTGGCGCTGATCGTGACGAGCTCATGGATCTGATGACGCGGTGGAGTCGCTATCGAGGTGGATCCGTCGAGTCGGCGATCTTGGCCTTCGGGGCGGAGAGTGCACAGTGGTTGCACCCCCACCGGTCTTGTCGCCACCGGCTCGTGCCTGGCTGACTTGCCGCGGCTGCGACGTGCTCGGCTGCCGTTGAGTGTCGCCGTTGGCGAAGCCGATGAGACTCTGAATGGTGGCCCTCCAGTCGTCGATCTTGTCTGCCGTTGGAGGGTAGTCCAGGAGCAGTTGAGCTCGCGCCAAAGCTTCTCCTGTAGTGGCGGGTGGCGGTGGTGAACGGTGCGAGGAGCAGGATATGCTCGGACTTCTAACTATGTTAGAAGGAGCAGTATCCCGTCCAGGCGACCGTGCCTCGCTCGTGCCAGCATGTTGGCGTGCATGCTGGTCTTGAGCACTCCGAGATCCACCAGCTCGATCTTGGTCCAGCAAACGCATGGTACCGTGAGTACCATGACGCTGCCGGTCCCGCGCCTCCTGAGATGGGCGCGGTGCATGTACGGACGCCGAGGTCTTGGAGTGCGCCCGGTCATTGTGGGAGCCGGTTACGCCGCCGATGGGCAGCGCAGCCTTGTCCTTGGACCTGGCAGCATCGTGAGCTCCCTCGTCGACGCCCGTTCTTCCGCCGGCGTCTGCCCCATCAGCCGTTTGCTCCGGCGGTGGTGGGTTCGGTGCGGACGGAGCAGCCGCCTCCGGAGCCTTCTTCTTCGGCGGCATGTCGATGAAGATGATGAAGATCTAGCTCGTGTGAACGCCAGATCTGGTTCACACAACCTCGACCCCCTACCTGGCGCGCCAAAGATGTCGGGGGTTCTAATCCACGAGCACCTATGGGACCGGCGGACGGAGTCCCTTTCGGTTCGGCGGGGGCGAGGGTCGCACGAAGAGCGGATCGAGGCGAAGCACACGAGCAGTTTAACCAGGTTCAGGCCGCATGGATGCGTAAAACCCTACTCCTGCTTTGTGGTTTGTATTGAGTTCATGCTCGGGAGCGCGGAGTGCTACAGTACACCCCAGCAGCTAACGAGACCGAACGTGAGTGTTCTCTTTTTCCCACCCCCTTTACGTTGCGCATGGGCCTCCTTTTATATGCTCAAGGGGTCACCGACAGGTGGCAACGTAGACAAGGGTAAAAATGGAAAGGTGTTGCGGTTGGTACAGCTACCTGCTACAGTGTATCATACCTAACCCTGACGGCAGGGGACAAAGGCATTAAATGCCTGTCTGCGTCGCCTAAATAGTGCAAAAGGGACCGTCAGGGACGCCACCGCTCGCCACGACGGCAATCTTGTCAGCGCCGCTTGCCACCGTGCACCGCTGGCTGCACAGCCTCCCGCCGAGTACGCCTGGAAGGGTCCCAGAGCGACACGTTGGTGGATGTGCTGGAGCGCGGACACAGAGTGGTGGCTTGCCGCGGCAAGCGCCTTGCCGCGGTCGTTGTCTTGTCGCGTCCGGGAGCTTGTCGCTCACCGGGCCTTGCTGGGACGCGTGGCGCGTCGCGGCAAGTTCCTCGAGATGCCTTGGTTGGCCTTCCCGGCAAGCTCCTCTTGCCGGGGTCTTGTCTCCTTGGCTTGGATACTTTGTCCTTGAATGGCTCCAAAGGAACCACGGAGGACCTTGGCGGTCACCCGGCAAGCCTTGCCGCGGGATGCTGCGACTGCCCGTGCACAAGTTCGGGATACTAGGGTACCCCTACTCTAGTACACCGACAATGTATATCTTCTATCGACTAGCCTGGCCTCGCTTTATATAATGCAGCAGAGGCCTAGGATAACAAGAGTCCTAGCCAAATACGTCGGTAGGGAGCAGTCCTTGTCTTGATCGCCAAGTCTTGTGGAATCTTCCTTGTATGGGAAGCTGTCCGAACTAGCCAATGAGTATACGGCCATTTGGGTCCTCGGCCCAATCTAACAGATCGGGAGATGACGTGGTGAGTACCCCATAGTCCAGGACACCTGATCATCTTCGCCTTTTTTACCCAGTCCTGGTCAAAGAGCGACTTTTCAGAAAGATGTTGTGATAAAGAAAGAGACAACGTGTTCGGCCGATGGACTACTTACTTGGGTGTCTGGGCGGTTGCAGCTCAAACCCGCATCCTCGGTTGTGCCCAGACACTTTATTTGTGGTCCGAATAACAATCTGTACATCTCTTCGAGCGTCATGCCGAGGAAGTGCTGAATAGCTCGCGGTCCTTCCGGGTTGAACTCCCACATACGGAGAGGTCGACGTTTGCAAGGCGGGACTCGACGGACTAGCATGACTTGCATTACCGTAAGCAGGCTAACATCTCTCTTGAGGAGGTCTCGGATGTGACTCTGCAATATCAGCACATCATTTACTGGCCCCTAGTCCGGCCCCTTGTTGATCCATGATGTTAGTTGTGGCGGGAGGGGGGGGGCGTGCGAAAGGCAGGGGCGGTCACCCACTTAGTACCGCGGGGAGCTGTGATGTAAAACCACTCCCGCTGCCATAAGCTGGATACCTCCTTTTGAATTTCCTTCAGGTATGATGGAAAAACTGCTAGCTAACCCTTTTACAGGAGATGGAACAAAGCATCCTGATGAGCACTTAATATATGTGGATGAAGTTTGTGGATTATTTAAGCTTGCAGGTATACCCGATGTTGTTGCTAAGAAGAAGGTATTCCCTTTATCTTTGAAGGGAGACGCATTGATATGGTATAGGCTATGTGATGATATGAGATCATGGGACTATAAAAGATTGAAGCTGGAATTTCATCGAAAGTATTACTCTATGCATCTTGTTCATCGCGATCGCAATTATATATATATATAATTTCTGGCCTCGCGAAGGAGAAAGCTTCGCTCAAGCTTGGGGGAGGCTTAAATCAATGTTATATTCATGCCCCAATCACGAGCTCTCAAGTGAAATGATTATTCAAAATCTATATGCTCGGCTTTCTAATAACAATCGCACCATGCTCGATACTTCTTGTGCTGGCTCTTTTATGATGAAGACTACTAAATTCAGATCGAATTTATTGGATAGAATTAAACGCAACTCTGAAGATTGGGACCTCGACGAAGGTAAGGAGTCAGGTATGACACCTAAGTTTGGTTGTGTTAAATCTTTTATGGATACCAATATTTTCCGTAAGTTTAGCACTAAATATGGACTTGACTCTGAGATAGTAGCTTCTTTCTGTGAATCTTTTGCTACTTATGTTGATCTCACTAAGGAGAAGTGGTTTAAATATCATCCTCACATAGAAGTAAAAGTAGCTGCACCTATTAAAGTTGAAGAAAAGACTGTCACTTATAATGATCCTATTGTTCCTACTTCTTATATTGAGAAACCACCTTTCCCTCTTAGAATAAAGGATCATGCTAAAGCTTCAACTGTTGTTCGTAAAGGCAATATTAGAACTTATACACCTCCTGAGCAAGTTAAAGTAGAACCTAATATTGCTATTGTTAAAGATCTCTTGTCTGATAATATTGATGGGCATGTTATTCAGTTCGAAGGTGAAACTGCTAGAATTGCTAAACCTTGTGATAAAGATAAACATAGACCTGTGGTAGGCGTGCTTGTTATTTCTGTTAAAATAGGAGATCATTGTTATCATGGCTTATGTGATATGGGTGCTAGTGCTAGTGTAATACCTATTGACTTATACGAAGAAATAAAGAATGAAGTTGCACCTGTTGAGTTAGAAGATACTGATGTTACTATTAAACTTGCTAATAGAGATACTATTGCACCAATTGGAATTGTTAGAGATGTTGAAGTCTTGTGTGGGAAGACTAAATATCCTGCTGATTTTCTTGTTCTTGGTTCCCCACAAGATAGTTTTTGTCCCATTATATTTGGTAGACCCTTCTTAAATACTTTCAATGCTACCATAGAGTGCACAAAGAATGTTGTTACTATTGGATTGGATGATATGGTTCATGAGTTTAATTTCTCCAAATTTAGTAAACAACATTGTGAGGAAGAATTACCTAGTAAGGATGAAATTATTGATCTTGCTTCTATTGCCGTACCTCCTAGTGATCCTTTAGAACACTATTTGCTAGACCATGAAAATGATATGTTCATGAATGAAAGAAGGGAAATAGATGAAGTATTCTTTAAAAAGGAACCTATTCTGCAACACAATTTGCCTGTTGAAACCTTAGGGGATCCTCCTCCACCCAAGGGTGATCCTGTGTTTGAGCTTAAACCTTTGCCTGATAATCTTAAATATGCTCATCTTGATGAAAAGAAGATATATCCTGTTATTTATTAGTGCTAACCTTTCAGAGCATGAAGAAGAAAGATTATTGAAAACTCTGAAGAAGCACCATGCTGCTATTGGATATACTCTTGACGATCTTCAGGGCATTAGTCCCACTCTATGTCAACATAAAATAAATTTGGAAGCAGATGCCAAACCAGTTCGTGATCCTCAACGACGTCTGAATCCTAAAATGAAAGAAGTGGTAAGAAAAGAAATACTCAAGCTTCTGGAGGCAGGTATAATCTATCCCGTTGCTGATAGTCAGTGGGTAAGTCCTGTCCATTGTGTCCCTAAGAAGGGAGGTATTACTGTTGTTCCTAATGATAAAGATGAATTGATTCCACAAAGAATTATCACAGATTATAGGATGGTAATTGAGTTCCGCAAATTAAATAAAGCTACTAAGAAAGATCATTATCCCTTACCTTTTATTGATCAAATGCTAGAAATATTATGCAAACATACACACTATTGCTTTCTAGATGGTTATTCTAGTTTCTCTCAAATAGCTGTGTCGGCTAGAGATCAATCAAAGACTACTTTTACATGCCCTTTTGGTACTTTTGCTTATAGACGTATGCCTTTTGGTTTATGTAATGCACCTGCTACCTTTCAAAGATGCATGATGGCTATATTCTCTGACTTTTGTGAAAAGATTTGTGAGGTTTTCATGGATGATTTTTCCGTCTATGGTTCCTCTTTTGATGATTTCTTGAGCAATCTTGATCAAGTTTTGCAGAGATGTGAAGAAACTAATCTTGTCTTGAATTGGGAAAAGTGCCACTTTATGGTTAATGAAGGTGTTGTCTTGGGGCACAAAGTTTCTGAAAGAGGTATTGAAGTTGATAAAGCCAAGGTTGATGCTATTGAAAAGATGCCATGTCCCAAGGACATCAAAGGTATAAGAAGTTTCCGTGGTCACGCCGGATTTTACAGGAGGTTCATTAAAGACTTCTCAAAAATTTCTCGACCTCTGACTAATTTATTGCAAAAAGATATACCATTTTCTTTGATGATGATTGTGTAGAAGCATTTTAAATACTTAAGAAAGCATTAGTCACTGCACCTGTTGTTCAGCCACCTGATTGGAACCTACCCTTTGAAATTATGTGTGATGCTAGTGATTATGCTGTAGGTGCTATTCTAGGGCAAAGAGTTGATAAGAAATTAAATGTTATTCATTATGCTAGTAAGACTCTAGACAATGCTCAAAGAAATTATGCTAGTACTGAAAAAGAGATTTTAGCAGTTGTATTTGCCTGTGATAAGTTCAGATCTTATATTGTTGATTCTAAAGTAACTATTCAAACTGATCATGCTGCTATTAAATATCTTATGGAAAAGAAAGATGCTAAACCTAGACTTATTAGATGGGTTCTCTTGATACAAGAATTTGATTTGCATATTGTTGATAGAAAGGGAGCTGAGAACCCCGCTGCAGACAACTTTTCTAGGCTAGAGAATATTCTTGATGACCCACTACCTATTAATGATAGCTTTCCTGATGAACAATTAAATGTTATAAGTACTTCTCGTAGTAATCCATATGCTGATTATGCTAATTATATTGTTGCTAAATTTATACCACCTAGCTTCACATACCAACAAAAGAAAAAGTTTTTCTATGATTTAAGACGTTACTTTTGGGATGACCCACATCTTTATAAAGAAGGTTTAGATGGTGTTATTAGACGTTGTGTACCTGAGCATGAACATGAACAGATCCTACGCAAGTGTCATTCCGAGGCTTATGGAGGACACCACGCTGGAGATAGAACTGCACATAAGGTATTGCAATCTGGTTTTTATTGGCCTACTCTCTTCAAAGATGCCCGTAAGTCTGTCTTGTCATGTGATGAATGTCAAAGAATTGGTAATATTAGTAGACGTCAAGAAATGCCCATGAATTATTCACTTGTTATTGAACCATTTGATGTTTGGGCTTTGATTACATGGGACCGTTTCCTTCCTCTAATGGGTATACACTTATCTTAGTTGTTGTTGATTACGTTACTAAGTGGGTAGAAGCTATTCCAACTAGTAGTGCTGATCATAACACTTCTATTAAAATGCTTAAAGAAGTTATTTTTCCGAGGTTTGGAGTCCCTAGATATTTAATGACTGATGGTGGTTCACACTTTATTCATGGTGCTTTCTGTAAAATGCTGGCTAAATATGATGTTAATCATAGAATTGCATCTCCTTATCACCCACAGTCTAGTGGTCAAGTAGGGTTGAGCAATAGAGAGCTCAAATTAATTTTGCAAAAGACTGTTAATAGGTCTAGAAATAATTGGTCCAAGAAACTTGATGATGCATTATTGGCTTATAGAACTGCATATAAAATCCTATGGGTATGTCTCCATATAAAATGGTTTATGGAAAAGCATCTCACTTACCTCTCGAACTAGAACATAAGGCATATTGGGCTATTAAAGAGCTCAACTATGATTTCAAACTTGCTAGTGAAAAGAGGTTATTTGATATTAGCTCACTTGATGAATGGAGAACCCAAGCATATGAAAATGCCAAGTTGTTTAAAGAAAAAGTTAAAAGATGGCATGACAAAAGGATACAAAAGCGTGAGTTTAATGTAGGTGATTATGTATTGCTATACAACTCTCGTTTAAGATTTTTTGCAGGAAAACTTCTCTCTAAATGGGAAGGCCCCTATGTTATCGAAGAGGTCTATCGTTCCGGTTCCATAAAAATCAACAACTTCGAGGGCACAAATCCGAAGGTGGTAAACGGTCAAAGAATCAAACATTGTATCTCAGGTAATCCCATAAATGTTGAAACCAATATTATTGAAACCGTAACCCCAGAGGAATACATAAGGGACACTTTTCGGAACGTTTCAGACTCCGAAAAGGAATAGGTATGTGGTACGGTAAGTAAACCGACTCCAAAACAATTTTTAAGGCAATATTTCTCCGTTTTGGAATATTTAGAAAAATAGAAAAATAAGTAGCAGTCCGGGAAGGACACGAGGGCCCCACGAGGGTGGTGGGCGCGCCCCCTACCTCGTGAGCACCTTGTGTGCCTTCCGGACTCCGTTTTCTTGCACGATACGTATTTTGGTCGGCAAAATTTCATTATATATTCTCCCGAAGGTTTTGACTCCCGTATCACGCAAATACTCTTCTATTTTTGTTTTCGAGCTGTTGCTGCTGCAGATTAGCGCAAGATGTCTTCTCAAGAGTCAATCGGGGAGAGCCGGGTATCTAATCCAGCACCGGAACCAAGGGCAAACAGCGATGCTGACAACTTTGGGCCAGCAACGGAGGAAGAGATGGAGGCTGACTAAATGAGAGTAGATGCCATGGAGGATCAAGAAGTCACCTCTCGCCTCCGAGCTGGGTTCATGATGGGGGAACTACAGAGCTCAGCTATTCCAAACTCGGTTATCCCTTCTAATGTTAGATTTCTTTCTTATGAAAATATGAAGAGGAGTGTCACTTGTTCTCCCGCAGCTATGCAACACCCTTGGGTGCAAGGAGCTTTAGCTGTCACAGGAGAGCTTCGTAAGGAAATAATGGACCTCAAACAGCAAGTCAATAAATTCGAGGAGGAGAACTGCATCCTGAGGGGAATCATCGCCAAGAATATTACACCGACAACAAGGAAGGAGACATAATCACATGGGTATGGGTACTCCCCTTGGCAACCGCCAAGCTTGGGGGAGGTGCCTCGGTATCGTATCACAATCACAACTCCTATCTTTACCGTTTTTCTTAGTTCGATCCTATTAGTAGTATCTTGATCTAGTAGAATAAAGTTTATGGCATGATCTAGTTTTGAGTTTGCTTTATGATCTCTCTATGTAATCGAGTCTGTGAGCTATATATAATAAAGATTAGTGTTGAGTCAAGGGCTTGATTATTTTGCCATGATCTTGGGTGAATAAAAGAAAAGAGAAAAAGAATAAAAAGAAACAAAAAGTTCATATTGATCTTATTGAGAGTAATGACTTCACATAGAAAGAGTATGATGATTAAAAGTTGTTGGGAGTTGGCAAACATAGCTTTGGTCATTGTTGCAATTAATACGAAGTAATAAGGAAAGAGAGGTTTTCACATATAGATATATTATCATTGACATCTTTTATGATTGGGAGCACTCATTAAAAAATGACATGCCAAAGAGTTGATGTTGGACAAGGAAGACAATGTAACGAGTTATGTCTTTCTTATATCTGAAATAAAGTATGTTGTCATGGATCCTCTAACTTGTTGAGTTTTCCTTTCCCCCTCATGCTAGCCAAATTCTCAGCACCAAGTAGAAATACTACTTGTGCTTCCAAATTCCCTTAAACCAGTTTTGCCATGAGAGTCCACCATATCTACCTATGGATTGAGTAAGATCCTTCGAGTAAGTTGTCATCGGTGCAAAGCAATAAAAATTGCTCTAAATATGTATGATTGATTGGTGTGGGAGAAATAAGCTTTATACGATCTTGTGATGTGGAAGTAATAAAAGCGACGGACTGCATAATAAAGGTTCATATCACAAGGGGCAATATAAAGTGACGTTCTTTCGCATTGAGATTTTATGCATCCAACCATAAAAGCGCATGGAAACCTCTGCTTCCCTCTGCGAAGGGCCTATCCTTTATTATTATCTTCTACCTTATGCAAGAGTCATGGTGATCTTCACCTTTTCTTTTTCATTTTATCCTTTGGCAAGCTCAGCATGTTGGAAAGAACATGATATATATACCTAATTGGATGTAGGGGAGCATGAACCATTATTGTTGACATTACCCTTGAGGTAAAAGGTTGTGGGGCAAAACTATAAAGCCCCTATCTTTCTCTGTGTCCGATTAAAACTCCGTAACCACAAGTATTGCGTGGGTGTTAGCAATTATGGAGGACTAAATGATAGTTGAGTATGTGGACTTGCTTTTTAGCTCTGACATAGACTCTTTCCGATGTTATGATAAATTGTAATTGCTTCAATGACTGAGATTATAGTTTGTCGGAGCCGAATAAGGTTTATGATTTATACTTTTGCATTGTGAATAGATCATCACTTGAATATAAGTAATCATATGACAAAATCTATATATGTTGCTGTTATGAGAATAATCATGATGCCTTCATGTCCGTATTTTATTTTTATCGACGCCTCTACTTCTAAACATGAGGACATATTTATTGTTATCGGCTTTTCACTTGAGGACAAGCGAGGTCTAAGCTTGGGGGAGTTGATACGTCCATTTTGCATCGTGCTTTTATATCGATATTTATTGCATTATGGACATTTATTTCACTTTATGTCACAATACTTATGGCTATTCTCTCTTATTTTACAAGGTTTACATAAGGAGGGAGAATGCCGGCAGCTGGAATTCTGGGCTGGAAAAGGAGCAAATATTGGAGACCTATTCTGCGCAACTCCATAAGTCCTGAAACTCCACGGAACATATTAAAATAAATAAAGAAAAATCCTCGCCAAAGATGAAGGCCAGGGGGCCCACACCCTGCTCACGAGGGTGGGGGGCGCCCCCCTAGGGCGCGCCCCCTACCTCGTGGGCCCCCTGGTGGCTCTCTGACGTCCATCTTCTCCTATATGAAGTCTTTCGATGAGAAAAAAATAAGGAGGAACTTTTCGGGATGAGACTCCGCCGCCACGAGGCGGAACCTTGGCGGATCCAATCTAGAGCTCCGGCAGAGCTGTTCTGCCGGGGATAGTTCCCTCCGGGAGGGGGAAATCATCACCATCGTCCTCACCAATGCTCCTCTCATCGGGAGAGGGCAATGTCCATCAACATCTTTGCCAGCACCATCTGATCTCCAAACCCTAGTTCATCTCTTGTATCCAATTCTTGTCTCACAGTCCGGGATTGGTGCTAGTAGGTTGCTAGTAGTGTTGATTAGTCCTTGTAGTTGATGCTAGTTGGTTTATTTGGTGGAAGATCATATGTTCAGATCCTATATGCATATTATTACCACTCTGATTATGAACATGAATATGCTTTGTGAGTAATTACGTTTGTTCCTGAGGACAAGGGAGAAGTCTTGCTATTAGTAGTGATGTGAATTTGGTATTCGTTTTTGATATTTTGATAAGATGTATGTTGTCTAGCCTCTAGTGGTGTTATGTGAACGTCGACTACATAACACTTCACCATTATTTGGGCCTAGAGGAAGGCAATGGGAAGTAATAAGTAGATGATGGGTTGCTAGAGTGACAGAAGCTTAAACCCTAGTTTATGCATTGCTTCGTAAGGGGCTGATTTGGATCCATATGTTTCATGCTATGGTTAGGTTTACCTTAATACTTTTGTTGTAGTTGCGGATGCGCTCAATAGAGGTTAATCATAAGTGGGATGCTTGTTCAAGTAAGAACATCACCCAAGCACCGGTCCACCCACATATCAAATTATCAAAGTATCGAACGCGAATCATATGAACGTGATGAAAACTAGCCTGACGATATTCCCATGTGTCCTCGGGAGCGCTTTTCCTATTATAATTGTTTGTTCCGGCTTGTCCTTTTCTACAAAAAGGATTGGGCCACCTTGCTGCACTTTATTTAATTTTGTTAGTTGTCGCTCATTACAATTTATCTTATCACAAAACTATCTGTTACCACTTATTTCAGTACTTGTAGAGAATACCTTGCTGAAAACCGCTTATCATTTCCTTCTGCTCCTCGTTGGGTTCGACACTCTTACTTATAGAAAGGAATACGATAGATCCCCTATACTTGTGGGTCATCAGGCTACTGAGGGAGTCTTGGATTAGGGGGTCCTCGGACAGCCGGACTATATAATTTAGCCGGACTGTTGGACTATGAAGATACAAGATTGAAGACTTTGTCTCGTGTCCGGATGGGACTCTCCTTGGCGTGGGAGGAAATCTTGGCAATACAGATATGTAGATCTCCTCCCTTGTAACCGACTCTGTGTAACCCTAGCCTCCTCTGATGTCTATAGGAACTGGAGGGTTTAGTTCATAGGACAACAACAATCATACCATAGGCTAGCTTCTAGGGTTTATCCTCTATGATCTCGTGGTAGATCAACTCTTGTAATACTCATATCATCAAGATCAATCAAGCAGGAAGTAGGGTATTACCTCCATCGAGAGGGCCTGAACCTGGGTAAACATCGTGTCCCCTGCCTCCTGTTACCATCTGCCTTAGACGCACAGTTCGGGCTCCCCTACCCGAGATCCGTCGGTTTTGACACCGACAACAGCTACTTCGGCCTAGTAAGGCGACTTGTGAACGCCTGCCCACGGCTTGAAGTCATAAAGCGGTCCGTTTGCATTGAAGGTGGGCGCAGGGCTTTTGCCCGGGTGAAAGTGCACTGGGCGAAGATGGATGCCGAAAAGCTGGTGAAGGAGGGGCCGCCGGAGGGCAAGGAGCATCGCCACCCCGAAAAATATTATGACAGTGTCCTGAAGGGCGCTCGCCTTGTGGCGGAGGAATGCGCTAAGGATGTAATATTTGAATGAATGTACTCATGTGATCCTGTAAGATGAAAACGAGTTCATGTGCGCTATATAACGCTTGTTGATTTAAAATATTACCTTCTATGCGGCCGTTTATAAAATTTGAGAGTTGGTGAGTCATCGGCTTCCGCCCTCATGTAACTAGTACTGAGGTGTTCGGGATAAACCTGATCACTCTTTATCCCAGTTTTGGGTCCTTCGAAGGAGGTGTTCAGCACAACGAACCAGGCAATCGGGCTATAAAGCTTTATCACTCTCACTTAGCCATAGAAGTCTACAATTTTAAATTTTGGCGAAGCCCCTAGTATTCGGAGGGTCGAACTTGGGGTGCTATGTACGCCTAAGTCGGACAAGGCCGACTCCTCGCCCGAAGCGGAAAAAATCTTTAAGGATTTGAGACCTCTCGAACAGCAACCAGCTCTCGCCTTATCATGGCAGTCAGTTTTTGGCTTTCTCTGCTGAGGTGCTCGTCCGGAAGAACCGAGACACAATCGCAGTAGTTCTCCCAATGCTACCTTAGCCGATATAGCGGAACGTAAGGTACCAAAACATGGGAGCCGGGCAAACCCAACTATTGACCCAAGACATGATTCGGAGCTGATGCATATAATGCTATAAGTTCGGGGTCCTGCACTGTCGAAAGTGTTCAGACTTTTCGTGCCGTGTTATGGGGTACACTGAAGCCCCTGGCGCACTGGTCGTACCAGAATGTACGAGTGCCATTTGTCGTAAATAAGCAGACAAGGAAAAAAGAAATGCCATAATAGGCTAACGCTATACATTGTTATTTAAATAATACGTCAAAGCGTGGGTATACAATTAGTGTAATAAGCAAAAAAATAGGACAATTTGCATTGTCGTATCCAAGGGCAAGCTGCGTATGGGTATGTAAAATAGGTACATCAATCGTTAGCAGAGACCACCTGGTAATTCCCTTGAACGTTAGAGCTTCTTGCTTCCTTGGTATTTCCTTCCTGTAATGATTCCAACAATCAGACTGCCGGAAAGGGCCTCCAGAGAGTAAGGTCCTGAAAGAGAGAAAATGATAAAGGTATACGGCCCCTGGGGTGGTTGAGCCACATTGTGGGACGTGCCATAGCCGTGCCTCCGCCTATGCCCATGATATCTTGAGTGCGTAGTTATGTACGCGCGGCACAAATTTCGCCGCTTGACCGGGACTAGGACGGAGGCCGAATTGCTAAGCAAGCTCTGAAAGTGCGTGGCGATCCTGTTGCGGGATACTCCGGACTCGTTTGAAGGTGTCCGGGTGTTTTTTCGCTGAATTGGCGGTTGGCCTTAGAAGTCTGCTTTGTACTTCCGCTGCAAGGGCCGCTGAGGGAGTCCAGGATTAGAGGGTATCCGGACAGCCGGATTATATCCTTCGGCCGGACTGTTGGACTATGAAGATACAAGATTGAAGACTTCGTCCCGTGTCCGGATGGGACTCTACTTGGCGTGGAAGGCAAGCTAGGCAATACGGATATGTATATCTCCTCCTTTGTAACCAACCTTGTGTAACCCTAGCCCCCTCCGGTGTCTATATAAACCGGAGGGTTTAGGTCCGTAGGACAACATACAATCATACCATAGGCTAGCTTCTAGGGTTTAGCCTCTCCGATCTCATGGTAGATCAACTCTTGTAATACTCATATCATCAAGAATAAATCAAGCAGGAAGTAGGGTTTTACCTCCATCAAGAGGGCCCGAACCTGGGTAAAACATCGTGTCCCCTGCCTCCTGTTACCATCCGCCTTAGACGCACAGTTCGGGAACCCCTACCCGAGATCGGCCGGTTTTGACACCGACAGCCGCAATGTGCTCCTCCGTGCGGAGTGAGCGCTCTGTGTTTCCATTAACTGTTATAACCCCGCGAGGTCCTAGCATTTTGAGCTTGAGGTATGCATAATGCGGGACCACATTGAATCTAGCAAATGAGGTTCGTCCGAGCAGTGCATGATAGCCGCTGCGGAAGGGGACGGCATCGAAGATTAACTCCTCGCTTCGGAGGTTGTCCGGAGACCCGAAGACCACTTCCAGTGTGATTGAGCCCGTGCAACAGGCCTCTACACCTGGGATGACACCTTTGAAGGTGGTTTTGGTGGGTTTGATCCTCGAGGGGTCCATACCCATTTTGTGCACTGTATCCTGATAGAGCAGGTTCAGGCTGCTGCCCCCGTCCATGAGGATTCGGGTGAGGTGAAATCCGTCAATGATGGGATCAAGGACCAATGTGGCAGAACCGCCATGACGGATACTGGTGGGGTGGTCCCTGCGATCGAAAGTGATCGGACAAGAAGACCATGGGTTGAACTTTGGGGTGACTAGTCCATCCATTAGAAGTCCCTCAGTGCACGCTTCCATTCCCGCTTGGGGATATGGGCTGCGTATACCATGTTCACCGTTTTCACTTGGAGAGGAATTTTTTCTGTCCTCCTATGTTCGGTGGCCAGGGCTCCTCCTCATCGTCGCTGTGCATCCCCTTTTCCTTGTTTTCGGCATTCAACTTGCCGGCCTGTTTGAACACGTAGCATTCTCTGTTGGTGTGGTTGGCTGATTTATCGAGGGTGCCATGAATTTGACATGAGCGATCGAGTATGCGGTCCAAACTGGACGGGCCCAGATTGCTTCTTTTGAACGGTTGTTTCCGCTGACCGGATTTAGAGCCACTGAATCCGGCATTGACTGCCATGTCTTCGGCGTTGCCGCCGTTGTTGCGGCGCTTGTGTCTGCTACGACGTGGTCTTCCGTTAGTATCTTTGGCATATGAATTGCCAAGATTTCTTGATGTGTTGTTGCTGTGAGCCAGCCAGCTGTCCTCTCCCGCACAAAAGTGGGTCATGAGTGTCGTGAGGGCTGCCATGGACTTCGGCTTCTCTTGTCCGAGATGTCAGGCGAGCCACTCGTCACGGATGTTATGCTTAAATGCCGCTAAGGCCTGGGCATCCGGACAGTCGACAATTTGGTTCTTTTTAGTTAGGAACCGAGTCCAAAATTTCATGGCCGATTCCCCTGGCTCTTGGGTTATGTGGCTCAAGTCATCAGCATCTAGTGGTCGCACATAAGTACCCTGGAAGTTGTCAAGGTACGCATCTTCCGAATTCTCCCAACTGCCAATGGAGTTTGCTGGGAGGCTATTCAGCCAATGCTGAGCTGGTCCTTTGAGTTTTAGTGGGAGGTACTTGATGGCATGTAGATCGTCACCGCGGGCCATGTGGATGTGGAGGAGGAAATCCTCGAGCCATACCGCGGGGTCTGTTGTACCATCATATGACTCAATGTTCACGGGTTTAAATCCTTTTGGGAATTCGTGATCCATTACTTCATCAGTGAAGCATAGGGGGTGTGCGGCGCCTCTGTGCCGGGCTATGTCACGACGCAGTTCATACGAGTCTTGTCTGCTGTATTCGGCTCGGCCAGATTTTCTTTTAGTGTATCCGGCGTGACGATCATCGTCACGCGTTGGGGCATGCCCCCGTGATCCGTAGATCGATCTTGTATGTCCTGCTTTGTTTTCCAATACGTCTCGCAGGTCCTGCATGTTGCCCCGGGCCTTGGTATTTTGTTTGACTAGCGGCGGGGTGCGGGCTAGACTTTGGCCTGATATGCTGCTTCGTCTCGTCCACGAGGTGGCCGGTCAGCCGCATCATACGCTGGAAGCATAGGATTTAATGCTTCCTCCTCGAGTTGGGGTAGCAACCTACGCTTGGGTAACTTTTGGTTGGGCGCTCGAGTTCGTATTCCTCGGCCGCCAGGACCTCAGTCCATCTATCTGCTAGCAGATCTTGGTCAGCTTGAAGCTGATGTTGCTTTTTCTTCAGGCTTTTTGCTGTGGCTGTAAGCCGGCGCTTGAAGCACTCCTGTTTGACGGGATCCTCAGGCACGATAAATTGTTCATCGCCGAGGCTCACCTCGTCTTCGGAGAGAGGCATGTAATTGTCATCCTCCGATTCTCCATCTGCTGCCTGTTCCTTAGGGCTAGCTTGCCCATCCTCTCGCTCGAGGCCTGGCTGGAGGGGATTGTCTTCGTCTTCGGCACTATCTGCAGCATTATTGTTTCTTGTGCCAATATCGCCGATTTTGCTATGGCGGGACTTAGAGCGGCGCCGTTGACGCTGGTGCTTAGATTGCTTCTCGAGGGGATTATCTTCTGTTGCCTTGCCATTGCTTTCTTTGGGGGTGTCCACCATGTATATATCATATGATGAGGTGGCAGTCCAGCGCCCTGTGGGCGGTGGTTCCTGTTCTTCTCCTACATCGTCGTCCATGCCGTCGATGTCTTCGGAGCTGTAATCAAGCATGTCGGTTAAGTCGTCGACAGTGGCTATTAAGTGGGTGGTGGGTGGGGATCGAATTTCTTCGTCATCCGCTTCCCACTCAAGCCGGACACAGTTCGGCCAAGGGCCTCCCGACAAGGAGAGAGACCTTAATGAATTTAGCACATCGCCCAGGGCAAGTGCTTAAAGATATCCACGCAGGAAAACTCCATGATCGGTGCCCAATCAGGTTCGATAGGCACTGACGCAGGCGGTTCGGAGCCCGTGCCGGGGATGAATCCAAAAGTCCGGCAACACAGGTCTCGTAGGAGGTGAAATCAGTATTCGGCTCTATCGCCACTGAGTGTGCGGCCTCCGTGGCAGGGTCCATCCACCCGTGCTCGGATGGCGTAATCTGCTTCGGATTGAGGGCCGGAGTAGCCACAGGTGTGATCTCCCGAACACGGTCCGACGACAGAGCTAAGTCATGCTCGTCGTGACTGTGCAGCGCACCTAAGATGGGCTCGAATCCACCAAAGATGAAGTCTCCGTGGATGTCGGCAGTATAGTTTAAGCCTCCAAACCTGACCTAACGGCCAGGGGCGTAGCTTTCGATCCGCTCCAGATGGCCAAGCGAGTTGGCCCGCAGTGCGAAGCCGCCGAATACGAAGATCTGTCTGGGGAGAAAAACCTCACCCTGGATCGCATTGTTGCCGATGATCGAAGGAGCCATCAAGCCTTATGGCGACGGCACAGTGGAACTCTCAATGAAAGCACCAATGTCGGTGTCAAAACCGGCGGATCTCGGGTAGGGGGTCCCGAACTGCACGTCTAAGGCGGATGGTAACAGGAGGCGGGGGAAACAATGTTTACCCAGGTTCAGGCCCTCTCAATGGAGGTAATACCCTACTTCATGCTTGATTGATCTTGATGATATGAGTATTACAAGAGTTGATCTACCACGAGATCGTAGAGGCTAAACCCTAGAAGCTAGCCTATGATTATGATTGTTGTTGTCCTACGGACTAAACCCTACGGTTTATATAGACACCAGAGGGGGCTAGGGTTACACAGAGTCGGTTACACGGGAGGAGATATACAGATCCGAATTTCCAAGCTTGCCTTCGACGCCAAGGAGAGTCCCAGCCGGACACGGGACGAAGTCTTCAATCTTGTATATTCATAGTCCAACAGTCCGGTTGTCCGAGGACCCCCTAATCCAGGACTCCCTCGGGCACCATGCTGGAGATAGAACTGCACATAAGGTATTGCAATCTGGTTTTTATTGGCCTACTCTCTTCAAAGATGCCCGTAAGTCTGTCTTGTCTTGTGATGAATGTCAAAGAATTGGTAATATTAGTAGACGTCAAGAAATGCCCATGAATTATTCACTTGTTATTGAACCATTTGATGTTTGGGGCTTTGATTACATGGGACCGTTTCCTTCCTCTAATGGGTACACACTTATCTTAGTTGCGGTTGATTATGTTACTAAGTGGGTAGAAGCTATTCCAACTAGTAGTGCTGATCATAACACCTCTATTAAGATGCTTAAAGAAGTTATTTTTCCGAGGTTTGGAGTCCCTAGATATTTAATGAGTGATGATGTTTCACATTTTATTCATGGTGCTTTCGTAAAATGCGTGTTAAGTATGATGTTAATCATAGAATTGCATCCCCTTATCATCCGTAGTCTAGTGGTCAAGTAGAATTGAGTAATAGAGGGCTCAAATTAATTTTGCAAAAGACTGTTAATAGATCTAGAAAGAATTGGTCCAAGAAACTTGATGATGCATTATGGGCCTATAGAACTTCATATAAAAATCCTATGGGTATGTCTCCGTATAAAATGGTTTATGGAAAAGCATGTCACTTACCTCTCGAACTAGAACATAAGGCACATTGGGCCATTAAAGAATTCAATTATGATTTCAAGCTTGCCGGTGAGAAGAGGCTTTTTGACATTAGCTCACTTGATCAATGGAGAACTCAGTTCTACAAGAATGCCAAACTGCTTAAAGAAAAAGTTAAAAGATGGCATGACAAACGGATACAAAAGCGCGAGTTTAATGTAGGTGATTATGTGTTGCTATTCAACTCTTGTTTAAGGTTTTTTGCAGGAAACCTTCTCTCTAAATGGGAAGGTCCTTACGTTATCGAGGAGGTCAATCATTCCGGTGCCATAAAAATCAACAACTTCGAAGGCACAAATCTGAAGGTGGTGAATGGTCAAAGAATCAATACATAAGAGACACTTTCCAGCACGTTTAAGACTTCGAAAAGGAATAGGTATGTGGTACTGTTGGGGATATTACTACTGGGCGTAAACCGGCCAGGAGAGGCCGGGTTATCCCCATAATGGATTATTATATCCAAAGCCCATGAAGAAAAGGACGGTGGCGCTTGATGAAGGCCCATGGCCCAAACACAGTTTAAGTTCTGTAGACGTAAACCGACATTGTTATGTAAACTTGTGTTGTAAGACAGAAAGAGCAGGGACTGAGCTGGACACATTTATGAGCCGGCCTCGGGATCCTGTAAACCGACGTGCGTCAAACCATGTATATAAGGGGACGACCCGGCGGCGGTTTAGGGACAACAGACAACAACTCGAGACCCAGGCAAAGCGTATTCGCTCCCTGGTCATCGAAACCATAGCAATCCCACAACAACTGGATCATAGGCTTTTACCGTCATGCAAGGGGCCGAACCAGTATAAACTCTCTGTGTCCCTTGTCCGCTTTAACCCCTTTAATCTAATCCATTGCGATGGCTCCACGACTAAGTCCTTTCTCTAGGACATCTATCGTGAGAAAACCATGACAGTTACCGCCCACCGTGGGGCTATCGCACGATGGTTTCGAGTTCTTAGAGGGCAACTTCGAAGGACTCAAGGGATACGCTGTGGGCCAGATGACTAAGAGTCGTCGCGGCAAACTCTACATCGACGACGCAGGCTGGGGCCCCGAGGCTGGCTCAATCGAGTACGGGTACCGGGTCCCCTTCGGCGGCATCCACGTTTTCATTGGCAAGATCGGCGAACCGGGCCCTGAGCCGGACATCTGTACCGACATCGTCGAGACGGTTCAGCGTGCGACACCTGCCCGGGTTCAGCCTGCCATGAAGCGTGCCTTTGTGGGAGTCATCCATGGAGCGGAATCTCATGTTAGATTGGAATCTGGTGGTGAAACCATCGTTTATTCTAGCGACGAGTCATCGACCGGGGAGATCGAGTCATTGTACTAGTTGCAAGATGGCCGGATTGGGGGCTGTTCCGATGGTGACAGTATTCCAGACCCCTTTGATCCGCCAAATCGGGTTGCGATCTTCATGGCTAGTACACAGCCAGTGCTCCACTCTTCGACCGCAGCAGCGATGGTTTCTGGGTCAGTAGCAGCGACAGCGGCTGGGGCAGGAGGGCCCGTGTGACTGCCGACTCAGGTTTTATCTGATTTATTTGACGCTTTGGCAGCACTGATGACGGAGGTCAATCCGGCGAATCAAGATGAGCATAATGCAGAAATCGCGAAGGTGAAAGATCAGATAACCCAGGCCAAGGCCGATCTGGCAGCTGAGGATACCAGGATGGCTGCAGAACGGGCCGCATTGGATGCAAAGGCTTACTGGCTTATGTTGGATCAGAGCGCGTCAAATGATGTCATGAGGAGAAGGTACCGGTCTCACCTGCCGCCGGTTTATGAGGCCAGGAACCTCTTTAATACCCCAGGAGCAGGGACCAGTAATCCGCCGGTGGTAAACCGGACAAAAGCACCTGGAACGGGAGCGCAGGTTCAACCGCGTCCAACAGATCCACCTCGTCAGAACAATGCCCCGTCACAGCACGTCCCAACACCACCGGGTCACTACTCTAACCCGATGGATAACATTGTTGCTGCCGCTTCACGACTGGTGGCTCTACTGATCGAAGGCAAGTCCACAGTAGCGGCCGAGACGCGATAGGCTAGGGAGCTCCTTCAGACAGCTTTGACTCGGCAGCAGGCTTATTCATATAGTCGCGAAAGGATCCATTCTACTCCCCGCCCAAGCCGGAGTTACAGCAGGCATATCGATGAACCGGCCGTGTCAAGCATTGCGCGAAACCGTAATCCGCCCCGTGGCCATAACCTGGCGGGCGGCGGTGGTGATGCTCAGGATGTGGTGGATCGTGCTAGGGCATGTCGAGAGGCCGAGTTAGCGGCGCAACATGAAGCCCGCCAACTTACTCCGGTTCGTCCAACCACGTCGGTGGAACCAGGGGTTACTTCCAGGTCTTTGGGAGTACCATGTCTCGTCCCAGCGCTGCGCAAAATGCGCCTACCCAAGGATTTCAAGGGCCCAAATAAAGTGCCAAATTACACCACCGATTTATCCCCCGAGTCATGGGTTGAAAGCTATGAGATGGCAATGGAGATGTTGGATGTGGACGATGCGGCATGTGTCAAATACTTCACCATGATGCTGGAGGGGACAGCCCGCACTTGGCTGAAGAACTTGCCGGCTAACTCTATTGGGTCATGGGCCAAATTAATGTCCTGGTTTATCCACAACTTCAAGGATACATGCAAGCAGCCCATGTGAATTATGGACTTAGCTGCCTGTGTCCAGGAGGAAGGAGAATCAACAACCCGTTGGGTGCACTGGGTTTCGGAGATTTTGCATTCATCGGACCGCATCAACGCTAATACAGCAGTTTTAACATTGGAAGGCAATTGTCGGTTTGCACCTCTGAAGTTGAAGTTGGGACAGCTAAAATGTCATTGTAATGACATGGGAACACTCTTATGGCGGCTCTGGTAAGTATGCCGACTCTAATAGTACCAAGGACCCCGAGTCTGACGATGACAAGACAGGGAAGGGAAAGAAGAGCGGCAACACCAAGGGGCAATAGCATAACCCGGCGGGTCATGGAAACAGCGGTAAGCGTAAAGTGGATAACAACCTAGATTTTGTTGCTAATACCAACACGCAGGACAAAGGCTAGCGGTGTAAGGGTAAACCGCCCCTGCGTGGTGGAGGACCAAGTCCTAATCCGGAGCGTCCGTCTTATCTATTAAACCAGCCTTGCCCAAAGCACGGGACGCAGGACAAATCATCCACGCACCTTTGGAAAGATTGTTATATCATGCAGGAGTTCAAAAATTCCGACTTTTTTCGGTATGATCACGGACCAGGCGGCGGTTCAGGCCATGGATCTCATGGGCCGGGTTACGGTGGAGGCAGTTCTGGTGCAGGTTTTCATGGTAATCAGAGCGGACATGGTAATCAAGGAAAAAGGGGCAACCAAGGTGGTTATAATCATCAGGGCAATCAGTAGCAACATCAGCAGTCGGGTTACCAACCCGAAGCAGTTGAATAGTGGGCAGTCACTACTGCAGAACCGGGCAATAGCACCGGTTCGTAAGGCCCTTTAGTGCCGATTCGGTATTCGGCACTAAATTGTGGGCACTAAAGCCCCCCCCCCCTTAGTACCAGTTCAGCACGAACCGGTGCTAAAGGGCAACCACGTGGCCCGAGCCAGCTCCGTGGGCGCGTAGGACATTAGTACCGGTTGGTAACACCAACCGATACTAAATGTTTGGGTGTGTTTTGGTTTTATTTTTTATTTTTACTTTAATTTTGTGTTTTCAATTTAATTTAGTGATTGTTTTACATTATAATGAGTTGTTAAATCATTAGGTGAATGTACCGTAGATTAGTTTGACTGGATGAGTGGATCCTAGCTAAGTCATCAAGTATATGTCATATCCATATTATATATACTTGATCACCTAATTAAGTGATTGAGGTAATATGGATATGGCATATACTCGATCACTTAGCTAGAATCCATCCAGTTGAAACTAATATGCAGTTTCTTTCATAAATGATATAATAACTCATCATCATCATCATCATCATATTAATATAAAAACTCTTGCATCATATATATCATCACCAACAACAGTTTTCATAGCAAAGATATCATCGAGTTCAACGTGGTAATGATATTATAAGCGTTCATAACACCACATAAGAAAATCACTCTTTGAGATTAAGTTCAGGACGAAGAACACGGACATGAGAGGACAAGTACTAAGAGCATGAACTAGCTAATTAATCACTCCTGCTGCTCTCTCTCAGGTAAAATAGCATAGAACATGTATAGCTTTGCCGATTCATCATATTGGAGCATGCAGATGAACCTGTCTCCTAATCGTGGGTTGCGCTTCTGATTGCTGCCCCCTAGTACTTCTCTATGATCGTTCACAATTTTGCTCCAATCTTTACTATTAAGCATTCCTTGCTATTAGAAATTCTGAATGCACTAAAGTGCATTGTAGGATATCTTGGCCGTAAGCTAACAATATTCATGGTACCTTTAGTCTCGATCCAATCAGGCACAACATTCATCGGGAGTCCCTGTTGAAGAACATCGTATAGTAACATACTTAGCAATGAAGTTTAGCTTAAAAAAATAATGTATGCAAAAGATGCACTGAGGAGAAATAGTAGAAATCTTACCATCTTTCCTAAATATATGTGACCGTAGTTCAGTACAAACACTATTGGTCGCACGTTTTGAGTACTAACATTTCTAAGTGCAGGAAAGAAATTTGTCTTGACAGCATCAAGATCCTCAAGCCATGAAACATAATGACTTGTCTCCTCGCAGTTTCGTTTAGCCCCGGGACAATGGACGGTCCTGTCTACCAAGCGTCGGACATGTTTGCTTGATTGGAAGTAAGCTCTCAATATAAATTGAGATCTATTAATTATTCAACTGGTTCAAATAATCTCACATTGTAGACATAAATATGGTTGAGAAACTCACATAATGGTAGAACTGGAGGCGTCTGCACATCGACCCAGATGTCTCTATTACCTTCAATATCATCTTCCAGACGAATATCAAAGGTGATAACCATATCAGGCTCAAATGCATAAGCCTTGCATAGTGCTTGCCAAGTTTTGCATTCAAAATAGGTGTATGTGTCTGCATTGTATAATTTGACGTTGAAGGTATAACCATGCTCGGTCTTCAAGTAAACTCTTTTTATCTCCATAGTTTCGTTAGGACTGAAACCTATCTTATCCAAGACAAAAATTCTTTCATGGCAGGGGATATGCTAGTAGAATAGTGAAAAATTAAAATTAAAAGTTGAAGCAAATGAAGCATAAGTCATGCTTAATTACGAAAAAAGACTTGTCGTTGTGACTTACTGTATCCACTTCAAAGTTCTCATCCAGCTTGATGCTGAAGCGTCTATCATCAACTAGAAAATTTGTACACTCCAGCTTGATGCAGTATTCGCACATAATGAAATCGTGTTCATCGTCAGACGACATTCCTATGTTCATAGGTGAAACATTAAACACTTATTAGTTCTATTAATTCAACTAATTCTGTTAATCCAACTAGTTCAACTAATTAATTGAACTAATTCAACTAAGCACTTATGAAAAATATACCTAATTAATTGAACTAATTAAACTAACTAGTTCAACTAACACTAGTGCAGAACAGGGCAATAGCACCGGTTTGTAAGGCCCTTTAGTGCCGGTTTCGGAACCGGCACTAACATTTCGGCACTAAAGGCCCCCCCCCTTTAGTACCAGTTCAGCACGAACCGGTGCTAAACAGCAACCACGTGGCACGAGCCAGCTCCGGGGGCCGGGAGCCCTTTAGTACCGGTTGGTAACACCAACCGGTACTAAAATGTTTGGGGGATTTTTGGTTTTATGATTTCTTTTTCATTTAATTTTGTGTTTTCCATTTTAATTCTTTTTCGTTTGCTGGTATTTTACGGTACTACACATTGTACACGTTATGCATATATATATATATAAATAGAATTTCTAGTAGAACCAATCATAACCATATTAATTTACACATACACACATGTATAGCTATATACAATTTCTCCTACATATGCATGTTGCCTTCGGAGCCAGTGGCATTAGCCTAATTGGTGCCTTCGGAGCACGATGACAATTGGAAGTGGTTCATGACATGTTCGATGGGGGCGGTAGCGGGTAATAGTATTCTCCCTTGGGATTTATGACCTGGTCGAGCAAAAATCCCGCTATTTCCTCTTGAAGTGCTTCTACGCGCTCTGTTTCTAGGAGCTTGTCCCGCACCTCTTTGAACTGTTAAGAAGGAGATCAATATGCATGTGTATTAGTTGTGTGACTAGATATCGGTAATGGTGTAAAAATTGTGAATAGTGTTCTGACAAGCGTACCCATTCCTGTCTTTGAGATCTGCTCCTTTCGGACGCCATCATGCGAATGTTCTCGCAAACGCAGTATGCACACAGATTAGTCCCCTGCGCCTGCTTCAGGGCCTTTATTACGAGAATGGAATTTAATTTGATCAGATAATAATTAATCAAGCACGATAATTAAAGAGATGGGAGCTAGCTAGCTAGCTAGTACTACTTAATTACTTACCTTGGATCGAAACCATTTCAGCTGTGGTTTCCATTCGCCTTCCGTGACGCTGATGAACCTTGACCAAGCCCTGCCCGCCGACAAAGAAAATGAATAAAGGGGTTATTAAATAGTTCATATCATGAAATGACGAACTAAATAGGCCGAGATATATAGTTAATAATGATTGAAATTACCTGTTGACTATCCCATACAAGATGTTGTAGTCACTATTTGCTTTGAGTAGCGAGTCCAGTATTTCAACTGTTCTGGCGTCAACTTTAATGATACACAAGATCCAGTGAAATCTGCATGCACACACGTTTGCATGTCTTAATTAAGCGGGCATATGTAAGAAAAAACATGTAGCTAGCTAGTAGGCAAAAACAGAGAATTTGTAGTACAAGAAAGTGTGACTCACTCGAAGTTGTAAGGAAGTAGTATATCTTCATTGTATTTGAGGCGCTTCAAGAACTCTAGCATGCTGTCCTCTACCTGCTTTTCATAATACTTGCTCATTTTCCATGTGTATTGATTAATGGTGTTTGGGTCAATGAACCCAATGCCATAGCGTCCACCTTTTCTCATTTCATACATCTTCATCCTGCATAATACCACAGAAAAGAATATAGTGAGGATAATTACAGGTAATGATTGATCAAAAGGATCACTACAGCTAGCTTGAGACTTAAATTACAGAAAGAAATCACTTACAGACAATAGCAACTGACGATACATTTGTCGAGTGCGTCTTGATTGTATAACTGAAACAGTTCAGAATACTCAACGGCCACAGCTTTCTCATGGTAGTAATGATCCTTCTTGACATACACCATGAGGGACTCTCGATCGGATCTCTTGGTAATGTCCATGTACCATTGATGCAATTCATACATTCTCGTTGGGAGCTTCTTGACATCTTCTGGCTTGACCAAAGGTTGGCCCCGGACATATTTCCGTTTTATTTCCTCCTCTGTAATCACAGGCATGTCCTCGATCTCGAGGAGTTGTCCAACAGTGATCATGAGTTCTTCAGCCTGCATTATATGCTCCTGGGTTATTACCACATCGCCCACCTCGAGAACGTAAACTGTTTGGCCACAATAATATTGGGCGCGCGTACTGTCACGTGTTGTCGGCACAACAAGTGGGGGGGTCGATTGCGCCGTCTGTTCTCCTAGCCGGGCAATGGTTTTCCCGCATTTTTCGACAGCTGCTTGTTGTTTGCTCGAGCTCGAGCTCGCCTCCTTCTGTAGACGTTGTCGATGTAACTTCCTGATGTGGCGCTCATAGTCTGTGTCAACAGGCTTAGGAGCTGGTGGTTGAGCCGTACGAATGAAGTGGTCAACTACTTCCACAGGCACTTTCTCCCTTGGCGGCGGTGGCGGTTTCGGTCCAAAATGGGCGTCGACTTCTGCCCGCACTATGGCATTGGTTTGCTCCTCGGTCCTGTCGTAAGCCCTCACAGGAAGAGGAGTAGTGAGGTTTGGACCATATTTATATCGCTTGCCTCTGCCTGTACTTCCTGTACTATGACCTCGACTGGTACCGCTACGCACCATAGCTGCAGGGTGTCTCTTCTGCGATTGCTGAGGCGGCGGAGACGGCTGATGGGGCTGAGTTGGACGAGGAGGAGTGGCCTGAAGCTGTGCCGGACTTGGAGGAGGAGTAGCCTGAGGTTGTGCCGGACTTGGAGGAGGAGTGGACGTCTGACGCTGTGTCGGACTTGGAGGAGGAGTGGCTTGACACTTTGCCGGACTTGGAGGAGCAGGAGTGGCCTCACGCGTTGGTGGACTTGGAGGAGCGGGAGTCTGCTGACTCGGTGGCGGACTTCGATGAGGAGTCGGTTGGCGCGGTGTCGGTGGCCTTCGAAAAATGATGCAATCCTTTCTCCATAGGATGATATGATGTTTGGCATCTCCGAGTGTGTGCTCCTCATCACCTCCAGGAATGTCAAGCTCTACCCCCGAATATTGGTCGACCACCTCATCAACCAAGACACAAGCATAGCCCGCTGGAATCGGGTTGCAATGGAAGGTTGCCTCGCGGGAATTTGAAAAAGCAACGGCATCCGCCACCTGCATGGATATGTTCTTCATTTTGAAGTGTAGCTCGCAGTTAGTGTTCTCCGTGATGTCATCCACGGGGTATCTATCCAGCACTACTGCGTCGCCCGGGTGTTTGGAGCGTAGCAAATTCTTGTGTTCATCCATATACGGAGCCACCAAGGCGGAATTCTATAGAACTGTGTAGTGTGCTTCAGTGAGAAAATGTCCATCCATACATATTATTTGTTCCCCTCCTAGCGTGCCTTTTCCATCCAGTCTGCCCTTATGCCGCGATTCAGGAACACCAATCGGCTTAAGGCCAGGAATAAAGTCAATACAAAACTCAATGACCTCCTCATTTTGATGGCCCTTGGAGATGCTTCCTTCTGGCCTAGCATGGTTATGAACATATTTCTTTAAGACTCCCATGAACCTCTCAAAGGGGAACATATTGTGTAGAAATACAGGACCCAAAATGTTAATCTCTTCGCATAGGTGAACTAGGACGTGCGTCATGATGTTGAAGAAGGATGGTGGGAACACCAACTCGAAACTGACAAGACATTGCACCAAATCATTCTGTAACCTTGGTATGATTTCTGGATCGATTACCTTCTGAGAGATTGC
>NC_053026.1:473848669-473870436 GCF_003073215.2 Triticum urartu
AATCCAACATTTAGCACCGAAGACTTTGAAATAACTTACATTGGGTTTCTTATCAGTGAGGAGTTCATAGGCAGTCTTTTTGAAGAATTTGTGAAGATATACTCTATTGATGATGTGGCACGCAGTATCAATTGCCTCAGTCCAGAAACGACGAGGCGTTTTGTATTCATCAAGCATAGTGCGAGCCATCTCAGCAAGAGTCCTGTTCTTGCGCTCCACGACGCCATTCTGCTGAGGAGTGTAAGGAGCAGATAACTCATGAGTAATACCAAGTTCATCAAGATAGTCATCGAGACCAGAATTCTTGAACTCAGTGCCATTGTCACTTCTGATGTGCTTGATCTTCACACCAAAGTTGGTTTAAGCCTTCGAGGAAAATCGTTTGAAGACTTCCTGCACTTCATGTTTGTAATTAACAAGGTGTACCCATGTGTAGCGAGAATAATCATCATCAACAACAAAGCCATATTGAGATGCTTCATTTGAAATAGCAGAATAATGATTAGGACCAAAGAGATCCATGTGAAGCAATTCAAACGGGCGAGTGGTGGTCATGATAGTCTTTGCTGGATGCTTGGCCTTCGTCATCTTCCCAGCTTCACAGGCTCCGCATAGGTGATCCTTGAGGAATTTGACATTCTCGATGCCAATGACATTCTTCTTCTTCGCAAGCGTGTGCAAATTCCTCATGCCTGCATGACCAAGTCGTCTATGCCAGAGCCAGCCTTCTGAAGCTTTTGCAAGTAAGCACACGGCTGGTTGTGGTCCTGTAGAGAAATCAACAATATACAGGTCTCCTCTCCTAAAGCCTTCGAAGGCTTTGGAATTGTCAGCTTCCATAACCACAACACAACGGTACTTGCCAAAGACAACAACCATATCAAGATCACAAAGCATTGAGACAGACATAAGGTTGTATCCTAAGGACTCAACAAGCATGACTTTGTCCATGTGTCAATCCTTTGTAATCGCAACCTTACCTAGACCCAATACCTGACTTTTGCCTTTTTCAGCAAAGATGATATGCTTCAGATGCGACGGAGACAATGGAGCATCCATCAATAGATTCTTGTCACCAGTCATGTGGTTTGTACATCCACTATCGAGGACCCACTCAGTGGCTTTGGGTTGATCATCCTGCAGACAAATTAGTGCAGCTTACAAACTCATATACTTCATCAGTGAAGAATATGACATCAATTCATCAGATCAATTTCATCAAGTAAAAGAACTGATAAAGCAATATGAGGAGGTGAGAAATGAAAGTTCATTTCTTCATGATTAGCCTGCGTCCTATCAGGCATGTTCAGGTCTCCAGCAAATTCTTCAGACGATTACGTGCGTCTGGAGACCTGACCCTGCAGAAGAGATTAGTTCTTTTTCTTCACCACCCACATCCGAAGGGGTGGCAAAGAGTTCATCATTCTGCGAGCTCCATACGAGAAGGATGGCATAGAAGCCAGTCCATTTCGTTTCACATAAAAGGGGTTAGAGTAAGCATAAGAGTATGAAGAGAAATTCTTCGAGGACTTATGGACATAATGATTTGAAGAATAATGCACATATCCATAATCCTTAGATCTTCCCTACGAAACAGAAGGGTTAGCACGATGATGTTCATATAAGGACTTTGATCCATATGAGGAATTTGGTCCGTATGAGGACTTGAATCCATATGAAGAATTTGGTCCATATGAAGAATTTGATCTGGGTTCCTATTCTTCATAGGTGGCGTCATGATGACATTCACCTGAAGATTTTCAAGGCATCTTTTGGGAACCCAGATTTTCTTCATCGGGGAGCTGTTCCTGTAGTTAGTGCCAATATATCTAGCAAATACTTCACCATTCTGATTTTTGAACAGTTTATAGTTGGAATCAATTGACTCATCATCAGAATGAGGAGATTCACATGCATATCCAAATAAGTTAGATGGATCAACTGGAGGTCCCTTTGCAGCAACCCATGTAGTTTTGGGGTACTGCTCAGGCTTCCAATATGTACCATCAGCATTGTGTTTCCTCTCAAAGGCGATACCCTCTTTCATAGGGTTCCTGTTGAGGATCTGCTTTTTAAGCACATCACAAAGAGCCTGATGCCCTTTGAAGCTTTTGTACATGCCTGTCGTGTACAATTCCTTCAGCCCTGCATCATCAGTGATACTAGCAATGTCCTCAGATGAGGAATTAGTATTAGCAGAGGCATGTGAAGAATTTGAAACATTAGTAGCATTTGAACATTCAGGTGAAGAATTAGCAGATTCAAGTTCAATGCAGTTCAAGCATGGAGGAACAAATTCTTCCTGGGAAGCGCTGATTTGTTGAGAAGTAATGAATCGCGCTCCTTCTGAAGATATTCATAGCTCACTCTTAGCTTCTCAAGGTCTTGCTTTCTTTGAAGAAATTCATAAGAAAGCTTCTCATGATCAGATAAGAGAGTGTTATGTTGATCTTGCAGGGTGTCATACTTAGTATGAAGTCTCTGAAGACTTTCAGCCAAAGCTTTTGACTGATCCATTTCTTCACCCAACATATCATCGCTCTTGTTTAGCATATAGTGAACTTTTTCCAAAGCTCTTTGTTGTTTAGTGGCAAGGGAAGCAAGTTTGACATAGCTGGGTCCAAATTCATCACCAGATTCATCATCACTAGACTTGGATAGGTAGCATTCAGTTACCTCAGCATCTTTTGCCATAAGGCATGATGCAGATGATGATTCTGGTTCGAATGTCATCGCTTTGAGAGATTCCTTGAAGTCCTCAAACCAAGGATCATGACAGATTTGATGACCTACATAGACCTCAGAGAGACGGTCCCAGATGAGCTTCGCATGATCAAGATGCATGATATTCCTGAACTGATTTTGTGACAGACTGGAGCAGATGACATCCTTCGCCGTGAGGTTGAGAAGAGTGTACTTGCGAATGTCATCAGCTTCCGCCATCTTGCACAAATTGGTCAGACCAATCTCAGTGACGGTCCACAGCTCATTGTTCATCGCCATGAGGCATTTATTGGGATACTCGTGACCGTCAAAGATGGGGCATGTCACTTTTGTCATACCTGCGGTCGACATAACTAAAACTCCAGGCGGTTAAACCAAAATCACACAGAACAAGGGATAACCTTGCTCTCATACCAATTGAAAGTGCGTTATATCGACTAGAGGGGGGGTGAATAGGCGATTTTTATGAAATTCTTCACTGAGGAATTTGCCGGTGAGGAAATTCCTTAGCGAAGAACTACTAGTAGCAGAATAAGTACTCAAAAGTAAGCATAACAGAATACAAGCATACTCATCATGATGAAATGAAGACAGGCACAGAGTACAGGAAGCGTAATCACAGGATGACACAGGATGAAGACAAACAGACTGAAGAAATTGAACTGAGGAAATTGAGAAAGTCTTCAGTCAAAGTCTTCAAACACAGATATGAACAAACGCACAACACAGTTATGAGGAAATGAAAGAGTTGAGGGAATAGAACCAGTAAGCTTGGTGAAGACAATGATTTGGTAGACCAGTTCCAACTGCTGTCTCAATTGTACGTCTGGTTGGAGCGGCTGAGTATTTAAACTCGAGGACACACAGTCCCAGACACCCAGTCCTGAACACGCAGCTCAGGACACCCAGTCCTCACCGTATTCTCCTTGAACTAAGGTCACACAGACCTCGTCCAATCACTCGTGGTAAGTCTTCAGGCGACTTCCAAACCTTCACAAACTTGGTGACTCGGCGATCCACAATTCCTCTTGGATGCTCTAGACCATGATGCCTAACCGTCTGGAAGAAGCACAATCTTCAAAGGTAACAAGCGTCGGATCCACACAGGATCAATCTCTTCAGTGTTGCTCAATCACTTGGGGTTTGTAGGTGTTTGGGTTTTGGGTTTTTTTGGTTTTTCCTCACTTGATGATTTTCGCTCAAAGTCCTCAGAGGATGGGTTGCTCAATGACAAGTGTCAGTTTCTCTCAGAGCAGCCAACCAGCTAGTGGTTGTAGGGGGCGGCTATTTATAGCCTAGGGAGAAGCCCGGCATGATAAGACATAAATGCCCTTCAATGATATGACCGTTAGGTGGATAGATATTTTGGGACAGCTGGCGCATAGCACAGCAACGGTCGGAATTTTGAGTTGCAAAGTCCTCTGGGCTATCATGTTCCTCACTATGTAGGCAATCCGCACTGGCGAATTCCTAACTCCTCAGTCAGGACAAATTCCTCAGAGACCAGAAGAAACTTCATCTCTGTCACTGAAGAAATTGACTGAACTGTATGAGATTTCCAATGGCATCACTCGAAGGGATTGGTAGGTGTAGGATTTTGAGTTGAGCATCACATGGAAAATTTTCCTTCGTATTTCCTCGACCCCCTTTAACAGTACGGTGTTTCCTATGACTCAAGAAAGAGAAAAAACAAAACTATGAAAATGAAAGTCTTCAAACTTCATATTCCTTGCATGAATATCAACTCTTCACGGACACACCAATTTCTTCACTTTCAAAGTCTTCATGAAAGTCTTCAGAAATATCAAGATCTTCAGTCGAAGATATTTATTTTTAGGGGGCGACTTTTCCTGTAAATATCAAACTCCTCATAGACTTATAGACCTATGTACACTCGCAAACGCATTAGTCCCTTAACCTATAAGTCTTCAATACACCAAAATCACTAAGGGGCACTAGATGCACTTACAGCAGAAAGCTGATCTTTGGACCATGCTACAGGAAAATTTCACCTTCCCGCATGAGGAGGATCTGGAGAATCCAGTTAAAAAGCCAATGATCAAGGCTTATGCTCTGAAGAAGATGGCTGAGCTATTCAGGAGGTGGAAGAATTAGCTGAAATCATCGTTTGTCGACCAAGACAAGACTCCAGAATTCATCGGCCGATTTGAGAAGATCAAAGATCAGTGGCCCGCATTTTTAACCAAAAAGAAATCTGAGAGAGCAGCGAAGATGTCAACGACAAACAAGAAAAATGCTGCAAATAAGAAGCATCACCATCGCACGGGGTCAGGTGGCTACCTAAAAGCCCGACAGTTGTGGGACAAGGCTGAGAATGACCTCATTGCTAAAGGGATCGAACCAGAGACGCGGCGCTGGCTAGACCGTTGCAGCACTTGGTTCTTCGGGATTGGGGGAAAATTGGACCCTGTAACAGGGAAGTGCATTTGGACCAACGAGTAGGTGAACACACCCATCGTGAAGCATCAGGAGTATATCGAAAAGGCACAACAAGGGACGTTCATTCCGGACAGAGAGAACGATGAGCTCACAGAGGCCCTCGAGAATCATGAGCACCCCGGACGGACACGAGGCACGCCAGGATCCCTTTCATGGAAGGCTGGATTTCCCGACGCAGGCGGTTACAAATTCCGGGAGATGAAGAAGAAAAAGGAGCTGACCCAACTACAGGCGCTGCACGCAAGGGTACAAGCGCTAGAGGAACGAGACGACGCCCGCAGCGTGCGACCTACCGAAACTGCTACACCCGAAGCAACCCCACCATCTCAGCGGAGAAGCAGCGTAGCTTCCACGGAGCTGCTTCAGGAGCCTGTCTTCACGGCTCCTGCTAGCTACCCCGTGGACTTAATCTTGGAGTCTCACAATTGCCACCTTATGACGCAATGGATGAATATGAAAGTCAAGGCGGCTGTTGGCTCTCTTGCACGTCCTGAACCTGGCGCAACTTTTCACTGCCGGCCGATTCCAGAAGGATATACTAGGGTGATGGTCGATGAAATCACAGAAAGATTTGAGGACCTCCAGCTTGACCACCCTACGGGTGATGGGGAGACTCGGTTGGGTTCTGCTCTGAAGACTCCATGCCTATGGCGGAAGGAGCTCATCAACCTTCCGAATTGGACGCCTCCGCCTCCTCCTCCTCCTCTTCCTCCTCCTCCGGCGAGTCAGGGCACTCCGCCTCCTCCACCGCCTCCTCCTCCGGCAAGTGATCAGGGCACTCGGCCTCCTTCTCCGGCGTGTGGTGGCACTCCGCCTCCTTCTCCGCCTGCGCCGGCGCACCAGCCTCCTTCTCCGGCGCGTGGCGGCACTCTGCCTTCTTCTCCGCCTGCATCGGCGCACCCGAGCAGCCACCAGCCTCCTCCTTCTCCGCCTCACCAGCAAGGGAGGAAGAGACCCGCCGCCGCCCCAGCTGCTCCGGCGCGTCATAGTCCTTCTCCTCCGCCTCGTAAGCAAGCACGAAAGAAGACAGCCGCAGCCGCTCCGTCTGCTCCGGCGTCTAGCAGTACCGCCAGAGGCAGGGAATACAGATTCGGTCCACCTCTCAAGCCTCTAGAGAAGTTACCATATGAGAGGACCGTTGAAGAAAATGCGAAGATCATGGAAAAAGAAGTGAATGACTTCTTTGAAGGGGTGAAAGCAAAGAGACATCCACCTCCGGAGGAGAAGGTAGATCGGGTGAAAGCAAAGCGCACACTCGATGCCCTGAGGAAACCACCAAAGCCTCCGCCGAAAACCAACTATGAGCACATTACTGCAAAGGTATATATCGAAGCGGAGCGATTGGGAAATACTATCAGTGATCGAAGGTTAGCAAAACGACGAGTTGGGAAAAAATTGCCCAGCTCGGCGAACAAGCGGACCAATCGTGCCCCCCAGTCGAGGTGTCTAGAGATATTGTCACTAATGATCCGGGGATGGTGCCCGGTTATAGCAATCTTAAAGATTACCTGCCCGACGATGTACATTATGATTTCTTGGAGGTGGAAGAACACCAATACCGTTACGGGAAGCCTCTTGTCAAAGATGAAAAATCTCTAACAACGACGATGCGAAGATTCCATGATTGGTACATGGAAACCTGCAGAGAGTCTGGGGGACGAATACTTTGTATCTGAGAGTTAAAGAGGAGCACGACCTCGTTGGAATTGATTTGTGGACTGTTCCATTTGAGAAGTTCTTCCAGTGGTTCAATCAAAAGGCCCTCGATAAATTAACAGTCACTTGCTACTGTCTGTAAGTACTACTTTTGTCATTAAGTCTCTATATATAGCTCAGCTCTTTCATTGCATGTATATATGATTATCCTCACTATATTATGCAGATTGAAGATCGTCGAGTGCAGAAAAGCGTAAATGTATGATATTGGGTTCATTAACCCAAATCTCATAGATATATTTGAGGTTGAAAAGAACACCGATGATGCTGAGGCCAACTTGCTCAAATCATTGATAGTAAATCAAAACAAAGATAAAATACTCTTTCCTTACAACTTCGAGTGAGTGTTACTGTCTTGTGCATATTCGGTTTCCCTTATTACTCGAGCGAGGTTATAGTAATGTAATTGATGAGTTATGCATGCGCGTGCAGCTTCCACTATATTCTCCTGGAGATTAAGCTTAAGCAGGGACTAGTAACCATCTTAGACTCGAGACGAAAATCTCCCGAGACCTATGCGGACATGACTAAAATGCTCGAGAAGTAAGTTCAATCGATCATTATCGCGCCATATCGGCAACTTTTTGTTCATTTCCTGATATCAAGTAATTGTTTTCTTTGTCTCGCAAGGTTTCGAAAGTATTCACCGCATAGGCTTCGGGACTGCTGGGGGAGCTGCGATGGACATACCCGAAACTAAGTAGTATTAGCTAGCTAGTTCTGCGCATCTCGATCCCGTTGATTCTAGCTGCTTTCATCAATGCCATTTATAATGCTTCATTATCAGTTTGGTTGACCTCTATTTCTCGTAAAGTGCTTGTGGCAGGAACAAGGGAATGATTTCTATGGATACTACGTGTGCGAGTTCATCTACAATGCGACTTGCAAAGATAAGCGGGGCTACTCTAAAAGACAATTTGATGTGCGTACACTAGTAGAAAAGGGGGCTTTGGTCCAGGCCGGGTAAGCCCATTAGTCCCGGTTCAGTCTAGAACCGGGACCAATGGGTGCATTTATCCTGGTTCGTGCGGCTAAGGCATTAGTCCCGGTTCACCTGGGCCCTTTAGTCCCGGTTCGTGCCACAAACCAGGACTAAAGGGTGCGATGCCCATTAGTCCCGGTTGGTGGCACCAACCGGTACTAAAGGTTAGACCTTTAGTCCCGGTTGGTGCCACCAACCGGGACTAATGGGCTTTGAGGCATTAGTACCGGTTCATGGCACGAACCGGTACTAAAGGTCCCATTTTCAAACTCTCCCCCCCCTGTGGACCGCCTTTTCAGTTTTAGAAAAAACAAAAGAAAATGATGCAAATGTCAAAAAAATAAAATAAAATAAGTTTCCCATGTGATATGTGGTTTAGTTGTTGGGAAAATTTACAAATATCAATTTCGACTTTATTTACAAAATCTCTCTGGAATTTGTAAAATGGGCATAACTTTTACATACGAACTCGGATTAAAAAGTTTTTTATATGAAAAATCATCTACTCGAAAAGTTACATCCGATGGAGACCGCCTACGGCCTGTTTGCAAATTTGTAGAATCCTCAAATTCCAAAAGGAAAAAAAGTTATGCTCAAATTTTAGTTTTTTAAATTTTCATTAAATCTGGTCAAACTATGGTCAAACTACTTATTCAAGAAGTATTAGTGTTACTAAATAATTATTCAAGAATATTAGTGTTATTAAATAATTATTTCAGTTTTTTTGAATTTTGGTCAAATCTGGTCAAACTATGGTCAAACAATGGTCAAACTACTTATTCAAGAAATATTAGTGTTACTAAAAAATTATTGTTTTTTAGAACAATAGTTTCAAACTCAAACAGTGAAATGTGTGACTTCATGCTCAAGCTAAACTCCTGAGGGTTAATAGGATTGACATCTTACTATTGTCAGGAAAACAACGAGTGCAGACTTGGAAACGAGGGAGAATAGAACCCGGAAGTTAAGCGTGCTCAGGCTGGGGGAGTGGGAGGATGGGTGACCGTCCGGGAAGTTAGATGATTTGGAATGATGAGGGGTGATTAGAGATTAAATTGAGCAGTGATGAGGGGTGATTAGAGATTAGAGGTTAAAATAATTCAGAAATTTGAAAATAAAAAAATAAATAAAAAATACAAAAAAATATTCAAAAAAAATCAGAAAATTTCCTTTAGTACCGGTTGGTGTTACCAACCGGGACTAAAGGTGGACCGGCCACATGGAGGGCCTTTAGTCCCGGTTCTGGTTTGAACCGGGACTAAAGGGTCAGGGCATTAGTACCGACCCTTTAGTCCCGGTTCAGGAACCGGGACTAAAGGCCCTTACGAACCGGGACAACAGGCCCTTTTTCTACCAGTGGTAAGCAATAATATTCACAATTTCATTTTATTACACCATCATTTCTGTTGAGTTTCATTCATATATATGTATTAACCCCCTTCTTCAAATTAGACGTGGGAGATGCGGAATGAACTCCTACCAGAAGATCGCATGAAAGCAATTCAAGAGGAATTTTTAGCGGGATTCTTTCTTGACCACGTCATCAATAAAGCCGGAGAATACCATGTGGAACTTGATTTCAGATGCTAGGGGATTGTAACAGATCTTCCATATTGTATATGTATGTAACCAGTAGCATCGGACAGATAATACGAAAACTTGTACCGACCGGCATTAGTACCGACCCTTTAGTCCTGGTTCAGGAACCGGGACTAAAGGCCCTTATGAACTGGGACAACAGGCCCTTTTTCTACCAGTGGTAAGCAATAATATTCACAATTTCATTTTATTACACCATCATTTCTGTTGAGTTTCATTCATATATATGTATTAACCCCCTTCTTCAATTAGACGTGGGAGATGCGGAATGAACTCCTACCAGAAGATCGCATGAAAGCAATTCAAGAGGAATTTTTAGCGGGATTATTTCTTGACCACGCCATCAATAAAGCCGGAGAATACCATGTGGAACTTGATTTCAGATGCTAGGGGATTGTAACAGATCTTACATATTGTATATGTATGTAGCCAGTAGCATCGGACAGATAATACGAAAACTTGTTGTTCGACCAATCTCTCGGAGAAGGAGAGATCGATCACTTCTCTCGGTATGCTTGATGAACTTCTGTAATTAATGGTTTCCTTCATTTTCTTACTAGCTAGCATGTCGAGGGCCTCTCTATACGTATAGTACATAGCGTCGACCAAGCACGGAGATAAGAGAGGACACTTCTATCTATTAATTAATTAGCTACCTAACACAATATATGAAACACCTTAATTAACCATACAAAAAACCCAAATCCCCCCCCCCCCCTTCAGAAAAAAAACAAAAACCGTAGCCCCTGAACAGCTGACGCGTGGATGCCTATTGGTCCCGGTTGGTGCCACCAACCAGGACTAAAGGCCCTCCTGCCTAGGCTCGCCACAGCGGCCACGTGGAGGCCCATCTGTCCCGGTTTGTATAAGAACCGGGACTAAAGGCCTAGGGCATTAGTAATGACCCTTTTGTCCTGGTTCCGCAACCGGGACAGATGGGCCTTATGAACGGGACAAATGGCCCTTTTTCTACTAGTGGAGAGAGAAGCCAGATCATTGCATGGCACCTGTATGTGAGAAAGAGTGTGTCTTTAGGAAGCCCCCTCCACCCCTATTTATAGGCCAAGCCCAAAGGTGGCTTCTCCAAGAGGCCAAGGGGATAATACCAAAAGGCCCTCAATGTGGCTTCTCCAAGAAACCAAGCAAAAAAGCACATTCACTATTCATGACGATATTTTTCAGCGTCCGTTCGAACTGAAAATATTTATGTCGGCTCAGAACATTTCCAGTATCCTCTAAAATAATTTTCAACGTGTTCCGAAATAATTTCGGTTTAGCGATTTTCATTTGCGCAAAGCAAACAAGAATGCGTTTTTACTATTCATGAAGACAATTTTTTGCGTCCATTAAATCCTAAAATATTTCTATGGGTCTTAGAATAATTCCAGTACCCACTAAAATGATTTTGGATTCATTCCGAAACAATTTCAGATTAGTGAATTTCATCTGCGAAAAGCAAACAAACTGGTACCGGCAGCTCCGGAGCATTTCCTGTGTTATCCCAAAATTACCAGAAGTTTCCAGAATAATTCTGCACCCTCCAAGAATTATCACGCGTGTCCTCAAACCAATTTGACTTAATGGTATATGCCGAAACAACTTTTCGGTTTTACGAAACTATTTCGCTATTCTCTCTCCGGAACTCTTCCATTGTCTTCGAAACTTTTTCAGCAAATTTCTCTCAGACTCCCTGTCTAGTATTCAGCAGATAGATGACCCTTAAGCGTGTGGCCCTATAGGTTCGGTGAAGCATAGACAGGACCGGAAGACTTTCCAGTGAATGATCAACATCGGAGCCATGGACACCCATATTGACCCCTATACCCACACGGATGAATATTAGAGTGAACCTCCAGTTGCCGTGTGCTATTCCTGTTGCGTCGTGATATGTTACAAATACCCGAGGTGAGACATGTTGGCATCCCAGTGGATCAACAACTTGTCCACTACGCCAGTTACCATGTTACCGGTATTGTTCTCTTTTCTCGTTCCCGTGTTCCAGCATCCCCGTGATCAAATCACAAAGTGTCTGGCCAGATGATGATGGATACCGTAACACCGAGAGGGCCTAGAGATATCTCTCCATGGTCGGAGGAGCAAATCCCAATCTTGATCTATCAAGTTACTTGACATACTTTTCCATGAACCCGTAAGCAGGCGTAATAGCCACCCATTTACGGATGACGTTTAGCAAACCCCAAAATTCATGAAGCAAGCATGAAGAAACTCCATACTCTCATGGTCTAAGGAATCATGCAAATGTTAACCATCTCTGTGTTATGTACCATAAACTTGTGACGAATGAATCTCATAGCATAACATCAATCCGGGTCAATTCAACACAAATGTTCTCTTAACATTGTGCCCTCAAAGTTGCTGGCATAGACATGCACATGATCAGGAAAACAGAACCATCATGCAACACTTGAGCTCGTCTTAGAGGCCAGACTAGGAATACTTCTTACCGTTTATTATTCCACACATGCATATGAGTCTTCCTCCGAGCCTCGTGTGATTGCAGACTCGAGAACCATAGCGGTTATAGAATGGAACATAAACTTAATTATGAACATGGAGATAAATGATAGCTTTTATTATTGCCTCCAGGGCATACCTCCTACAAGATCTTGTTGTTTTTTGTTGCTAATTTCTTTATCCTAACAATCTTCCTAAGTTTCTTGACTTGATTGATATTCATGGAGAACTCATTTCCCCATATGCAAAAAGGGTCGAACGGTGTGTCAAAACCTCTGACAGCAGGACCTACATTTGCAAGACCAAATTGTTAAAAACCTAAATATTAGAATGGTTCGTGCAATTGCACAATAATGTGCTATTAGACAACGGACCATGCACGTGCTAACCTCGATTGTAAACCTCAGTGGTTCCCATTGTTTCCGTGCAACACAAATAAGGTAGTTAATCATTAGGTTAAGTAAGGGTTCGCATGCTATCAGTAAAATATGTTGATGAAAAATAAGCACATTGCAGATTCATCAGATTAATTCCAGCCACATGGAAAACTCATTTATCCAAACCAAGCATGATTAAGAACTAAGAAATGTAGCACTTGTATATGTTTCTCATGTATTAAGTGCAGCCAAATTCGATTTATTCCTCACATGCACAACAATACAAAATTCTACCAACGGAAATTGGACATCGCATTGCAGAATTGAACCAATTAGTTAACTAAACACCACAACAAATGAACCAAACATTAACTGAGCACCACATTTCACAATATAACATAAACCTAATAGAAGATCAGACAGTTAACCAAACCAAGCATGCTTAACAATTTGGAAATATAGCAATTGTATTTGTTTCCCATGTATTTACTACATCCAAATTCAATTTATTCCTGACATAGTATACAATAATAGAATGCACCCACAACTATTGAACATCGCATTGCAGAGTTGAACCGAACAATTAACTAAACACCACAACACAAATGAACCAAACGTTAACTGAGCACCACATTGCACAATGCTTAACCAAATCTAGCATGCTTGACAACTTGGAAATATAGCAATTGTATTCATTTCTCATGTATTTTGTAAAGATAAATTCGATTTATTTCTCACATGGAAGAGAATACAAAATTGCAGCCTGAAGAATTGAACATCACACTTGCAGAATTGAACCCAATAGTTAGCTGAAGACGACAACTAATTGACAAAACAGTTAATAAGTGAGCACCACACTGCACGACATATAGAACATATACACTAGAGCAACAAATTGCATGGTAAAATTAGATAGCACAATTCACTAGAATTTGTGCAGGAAAGGCAGGAAAAGCAGACGCAACAGGTAAATCGAGCATGCTTAACCGGCATAGCTAGCAAATGGCAAGGTGCTCCTCCAAGATCTGGGGGTCGGCACGAATGGTAGCCATCGTGACCTCATCGGCGCGTGCGTCCATGATTTGCTTCTCCGCTACCAAATGCTCCATGAGATCCTGGCAATACTGCGTGCACCATGGCTTAGGGCGGCGCTTATTTGGTGGAAGGGTCGGTGATTTGGGTGGAAGGTGTCATGCCGACGGTCGAGGCAAGTGGGATGTGGAAGGAGGAGAAGGATGGGGGTCCGTTGTGGATTACCTGCCGGGATAGACGAGGCCGAGCAGCGTGAAGGAGGGATGCCGGCAAGGAGGCGGCGCTGCAAGCAAGGAGTGAAGGTTTCAACCTGGAAAGGAAGGCAGAAACAAGGGAAATGTGGTTTTTGGTAAGGGGGGCAGGGAGGTAGATATTTCTGCGGAAGCCGAAAATTTGGAATCGCTTCAGCGAAAAATTGGCGCGCAAAGTGTCATCAGACACGGTCCCTTATTCCGAACTGTATACGATATGTGAACATCACAAACAATTCAGATAGCTTAACCCATGTGTGATGAGTTTGACCGTCAAAAATTTTGGTTTGAATTTCCCTGGTTACAGTGGTCATCCACATCATTGCATCATTTGGGTACACAAAGGAGAGTACAACACACCCACACTTCTTAATCAAGCAAGTTCAACAATTAAACAGAGCTAGCTGACCTAAACATTACTCTACAAAATTAAATACTGGCGCTCTTAATTAAACAAAACAAAGATTACTACTACGACTAGTGCTCGTCGATCTCCGCCACCACCTCCAAGTCCAGCTCGCGCCCGACGGTCTCCTAGGGAAGGGGCTCCATGGCATCCATTGCACCATACTCGGCAAGCATCTCGCCATCCGCGTCCGCCATCTCTTTGGAAAAGGCCGCCACGAGCTGGGCGTGGGCGGCCGCGATCTGGGCTTGGACGGGCTGCATTGTCGCAAGGTATGCGGTGGAGGAACGGACGGCTGCTCGAACGCTCTCGGTGATTGCCAACTCTTCGGCCGTGGGTTGTTGACCGTTGTCTGAGAAGCTTTGTTTGATTTATGCGGTGACCGCCACGAGCTAGGCATGGGTGGCCTTGACGTGGTCGTGGGCGGCCTCCATCAGGGCTAAGGCCACCGCTACGGAACGGACAGCTGTTGTGCCGCTCTCGCTAGTTGCTATCCCCGAGGCAGATGTTGCTGCCGCCACCTGCGAAGCAACAAGGGCCGTTTGGGCTGCCTTGGCCGCCCGGTCGCAGATTGGGGCCGCGCTCATGCACCTTGTTAGGACGTGCATGGCGGCTACGGCCGCGCTCTCGCCGGAGTGGGCCACTGAAGTTGCCCTCACGATGCGGGTCCACGTGCCCATCTTTCACCGGTGACGATTGAACAGTGAAATGATATTTTGGGAGCGAGCTAGTGTGCTTGATACGCCGGCTGTGGACTGTAGCCGACGCACCTGCTCGCCTAAGCCATAGGCGTAATATACACCGACAATGCTACGGGATATTATGTGCAGCATCTCGCATGGTTGGTGATAATAAACTATGTGGGATCTACTTGATTTTTCATCTTGATTTGAATTACATAATGGGGTCACACCGGCAATGGACGGTGTTTGAATTGCTAGACCTTTTATCTGCAGTGAACATGCAACTATATGTGTGTCGTAAAAGAATAGGAATTATTCAGGGTTTGTTTGAACATTTTACACATTAAATTGGTTTTCTAGCCATTTCAGGTGCACAATTCAAAATTAAACTACATGCACATGCTCCGGGACACCACACTACTGCAAGATGCTTCTAATGCGACACTACGATCAAAGACCCTTTCACGAAACTGTGTGCGATGCATTAATCACAAATGGGGATGTAAAAAACCATTAAAAAGGTGCAAAACATTTGCAATGGAGGATGCATCAAACACGGTTCAAATTTTAGTTGCGTGTATGATCCAGGGCATACGGTTCAGTACAATGAACTGTTTTTGATGAGGCGAAACAAAAGAAACATGCAGCCTGATGAAGGCGTGTGCGATATAGAGCATATGGTTCACTCGGATGAACTGTTTGTGATTAGGCAACACGAAAGAAACAGGCAGCCAGATGAAGGTGTGTGCGATATATAGCATATGCTTCACTCAGATAAACTATTTGTGATTAGGCAACACAAAAGAAACGGTCAACCAGATCAAGGTGTGTGTGATTGAGGGCATACGCTTCAGCAAGATTAACTGTTTGCGATTAGGCAACTGAATAGAAACGGGTAAGCCAGATCAAAGTGTCTGTGATTGATGGCATACACTTCACATGGATGAACTATTTGCGATTAGCCACAACAAAATGCAACAGTAGATAGATCAACGTGTCTGCGCTAGACGGGCACACCCATTCTAATTAAAAGAAGCGTGCGCGATGGTAATAACGAGCGCGCACGGTTGTTGGAACAAGACATGTGCTGACATTGCCTATTGCGGTGCACCCTATGGTGCAAACACCACGTATGCAGCCGAGATGGCGTACGTGCCCACGTTACGCCTTCCGGGAATACTGTCGCACTAATTACTGTAAGTAAATTTTGAGCATGCGTCCCGTCACAATTTTTTTAGAAGAACAGGGAGGCTGCGTCCCATCACATTCCAAATTGCAAACCTATTCACACTGATCAAAACCTAAACGGTTTCCCACTTAGGAGTGTATTACTACGCGGTTATAAATACTACTACTCCAAGATGACTGCACATTCCTCCTCAACTCCTCATCCACAAAAAGTCAAGAACAAACAAGTCATTCATCATCGTTCCCTTGCGTCTGCCATGGCCAGCGTGAGTTCTGGGTCGAGAGATTGCCACCAGGGAGAGGCGAGCCTGGAAGCGGGAGCATGAGATATGTTCCGCCTCGCCGCAAAAGAAGCCAACATGTCCCGCCACACGGCCATAGTAGCAGAGAGGTCCCGCCGCGCCGCCGAAGCAGCACAGAGGACCCGCCATGCCGTCGATACAGCAGACTGGTCCTGCCGCGCCGCGGAATCGGAAGAGATGTCCCACCGCACCGCGAATGCTGCAGAGATGTCCTCCCGTGCTGCCGCAGCCTGGGAAAATGTCACGTGGGCAGGCGAGGACTCTTACAGTCGCATGCGTGCCCTCGTCCATAGGCAGTTGGATTAGATCTCGAGGTGGACGAGGTTGCAGGATGACCTGAAAGCCTCGTTTGAACAATCTACCGACATCATCCGGCAACTAAATGAGAGCAATGCGAAGCTCCGGGCCGACCGTGACCTGCTGAGGGTGAAGATTGTCGGAAGTGCGGAGCAGCAAGAGCAGACCACTACCTTGTTGAAAAGGACCGGCGTCATCCACCAGTATAAAAAGGGTCAAATGTTCAGCTCATTAGTGCTAATGGTCACGTCTGAAGCTCATCAGGGCCGCTCTCATTAGTACCGATTCTTGCCGAACTTTTAGCACCGATTTGTGCCACGAACCGGTACTAATGAGAGTGGTGGCAGGATGTTGTCAGTCTAGGGCCCCACCAGAACCTTTAGTACCGGTCCGTGCCATGAACCGGTACTAAAGGTCGCCCTATATAAACCCTTCGTCCACCCGAGCTCGCTTCTTCCCCCTTTCCCCTCTCCTCTGTTCTTCCCTTACTCTCGAGCTCATCACAAATTTTGCCCAAATTTTGTCAACATTTGAAGGCCCCCATCCATTCAAATGATCACAAAGGTTAGCAACTTTGTCCTTTCATCTCTCATTGCTAGATTAGCTCTTGCAATGGTTTATATAGTGATTAATTTGTGGGTTTTAGTAATTTGGGAGGAATTATATGTGGTAGTATTTGATTTATATGCAATTTGAGGTCAAAATAACACTTAGTTTGCATATGTAGGTGTGGTTTACTTAGAGCCTTCTAAATCTCCGTCGTAACCACCGTCGATCGCCTGCACCGTCCCATCGCCGACACCACCTTGTGGTGAGCCTCTTGTTCATTATTTTTTTATATAAAAAATTGATGTTTGTGTGATTTGGATATATAGTTACTCGTATAATTATCTTACCCTTACGTTGTTTGTTATACATAGTGCCATGGTTTTGATATCCGTCCCCGTCGGCCCTCGTCCGTGTTATGATTCAGATGTGGTATATTCTATTTTACAACTATTTGTTGCATTTCGTGTTTATGACAAATTATGCCCATCAACTTGACATAGATATATTTATGTAGGAGGTATGTGAACCGGAAATTCCAACCGACCCTATTGTCGAGAGGATAAATTTAGTTGAAAGAGAAAACGAGTATTTTAAATAAAAATTGAAAAGAATAGAGGGGGAGAAGATGGAATTGGAGTTGCATGTTGCCGATGTCGTCGATGATCACAAGATCAAGATGGAGAAAATGTGCTTGAAGATTAGAAAGATTAGAAAATATGCCATTCATAGTGAGGCTTGGTATCATTATGCTGTTGGATCAATTGTTACCTTAGTTGCGACCTAGATCGCATTTTTTATTGCACTTAAATGCTTTAGCTAGAGAGTTATTTGTTTGTTGCATTTAAGTGTTGTATGAACTTTATCTATGAACTTGTATTAATTTGGTCTTTTCGGTGTTGAGTAATGAAGATGAGCCGACAATGGATGTACAATGACCGATGCTCTCCTGAGTTCATTAGTGACGTGCAAACTTTTCTGCTTGTGGCTGAAGCAAACAAGCGGGGTGGATGGTTTTATGCCTTGTCCATGTGCTGGCTGTAAGAATGATCACAATTACTTTAAATCAAGAACCATTCACGTCCACCTATTTGAGTCCGGTTTCATGCCCCACTATAATGTTTGGACCAAGCACGGAGAAAGAGGGGTTATGATGGAAGACAATGAAGAAGAAGAGGACGATGACAGCTCTCCTGGCCATGGGTTCCCTGAATACGATGATACAAAAATGGGGGAAGAAGATGAGCCGGCAATGTGGGAAGAAGCTGAAGAAGAGGCATTAGTTGATCCCACTGATGATCTAGGTCGGGCCATTGTCGATGCAAAGAGAAACTGCGCAAGTGATTTGGAGAAGAAGAAGTTGTAGCGCATGCTAGAGGATCACAAGAAATTGTTGTACCCGAATTGCGAAGCTGGCAAGAAAAAGTTGGGCACCACACTAATTGTTGCAATGGAAGGCAGAGAATGATGTATTTGACAAGGGATTTGGAAAGTTGCTGGTAATGATAAAGAATATGCTTCCAAAGGACAACGAATTACCCGAGAGTAAGTACGAAGCAAAGAAGGTTGTCTGCCCTCTAGGGTTAGAGGTGCAGAAGATACATGCATGCCCTAATGACTGCATCCTCTACCACGGTGAGTACGAGGATTTGAATGCTTGCCCGGTATGTGGTGCATTGCGCTATAAGATCAGCCATGATGACCCTGGTGATGTCGAGGGCGAGCGCCCTAGGAAGAAGATTCCTGCCAAGGTGATGTGGTATGCTCCTATAATACTACGGTTGAAACGTTTGTTCCAAAACAAAGAGCATGCCAAGGCGATGCGATGGCACATAGAAGACCGTAAGGAAGACGGAAAGTTGAGAGTAGCCACTGATGGGTCACAGTGGAGAAAAATTGAGAGAAAGTACAGGAAGGAGTTTGCAGGTGACGCAAGGAACGTATGGTTTAGTCTAAGCGCAGATGGCATTAATCCTTTTGGGGAGCAAAACAGCAACCATAGCACCTGGCATGTGACTCTATGTTTGTATAACCTTCCTCCTTGGTTGTGCATGAAGCGAAAGTTCATTATGATGCCAGTGCTCATCCAAGGCCCTAAGCAACCCGGCAACGACATTGATGTGTACCTAAGGCAATTAGTTGAAGAACTCTTACAGCTGTGGAATGGAACAGGTGTACGTGCGTGGGATGAGCACATGGGGTAAGAATTTCACCTCCATGCGTTGTTATTCGTGACCATCAATGATTGGCATGGTCTTAGTAACCTTTCAGGATAGACAAACAAGGGATACCACGCATGTGCGCACTGGTTGGATGATACCGACAGTATATATTTGGGTAATTGTAGGAAGAATGTGTACATGGGACATCGTCCATTTCTTCCGAGCAGGCATCTCCCGTAAGAAAGTAAGGCGAGCATTTCAAAGGTGAGGCGGGTCACCAGACGAAGCCTCGCCACCGTACTGGTGCTGATGTACATGATATGGTCAAGGATTTGAAGGTAGTCTTTGGAAAGGGTCCTGGTGGAGAACCTGTTCCGAATGACGCTGACGGACGCGCACCCCATGTGGAAGAAGAAATCTATATTTTGGGACCTTCCCTATTGGAAAGACCTAGAGGTCTGCTCAGCAATCGACGTGATGAATAATCTTTGCGTGACCCTGCTTGGCTTCCTGGGTGTGTATGGGAAGACAAAAGATAAACCTAAGGCACGGGAGGACGAGCAACGTATGCACGGAAAAGACGGCATACATCAGGGTCATGCCAACTACGCTCTTACCAAAGAAGAGAAGGAAATCTTCTTTGAATGCCTGCTCAGTATTAATTTTGGCTTCTCGTCGAATATAAAGGGAATAATAAATATGGCAGAGGAAAAGTTCCAGAACCTAAAGTCTCATGACTGCCACGTGATTATGATGCAACTGCTTCCGGTTGCATTGAGGGGGCTTCTACCGGAAAACGTTCGATTAGCCAGTGTGAAGCTATGTGCATTCCTCAATGCAATCTCTCATAAGGTAATCAATCCAGGAATCATACCAAGGTTAGAGAATGATTTGGTGCAATGTCTTGTCAGTTTCAAGTTGGTGTTCCCACGATCCTTCTTCAACACCATGACGCACGTCCTAGTTCACCTATGCGAAGAGATTAACGTTTTGGGTCCTGTATTTCTACACAATATGTTCCCCTTTGAGAGGTTCATGGGAGTCTTAAAGAAATATGTTCATAACCGTGCTAGGCCAGAAGGAAGCATCTCCAAGGGCCATGAAAATGAGGAGGACATTGAGTTTTGTATCGACTTTATTCCTGACCTTAAGCCGATTGGTGTTCCTGAATCGCGGCATAAGGGCAGACTGGAAGGAAAAGGCACGCTAGGAGGGGAACAAATAATATGTATGGACGGGCATTCTCTCACTCAAGCACACTAGACAGTTCTACAGAATTGCGCCTTGGTGGCTCTGTATATGGACGAACACAAGAATTTTCTACACTCCAAACACCCGGAGTAGTCTGACGACTGGATTACACGTGAACAAACGGGGACTCTCACCGGCTGGTTGCAGACACGTGCCATGCATGACGCTACTATTGAAGATGACATGTAATTGCTGTCCCAGTTACCATCTTCGAATGTAATGACTTTCAAAGGGTACGAGATAAAAGGGAATACATTTTACACGATCGCCCAAGATAAGAAGAGCACCAACCAAAACAGTGGTGTCTGCATTACTAGGAAAAGGCCTGCTAGTGGCGCACCTGTTTTGGCTACTAATGGCGCACTACAGGTGCGCCACTAGCATCATGCCATTAGAATTTTTTAGTAATGGTGCACCACGCAGTGCGCCATTAGTATATCCCACAGGTGCGCCATTAGTATCTGGTATACTAATGGCGCACCACATAGAAGTGCGCCATTACTAACAAATTTTTTTAAAAAAAATTCTGAATTTTTTTTTCAAATTTTTTTTCGTTTTTTTCTTAATCTCGGGTCACTATGGCTTAATCTCGGGTCAATATGCTTAATATCAAGTCAAATCGCACTCTTTGGTCAAACTTCCCGGAAGTTCACCCATCCTCACACTACTCCAGCGTGAGCACGCTTAACTTCGTAGTTCTATCCAACCCCAGCACCAGCTCACTTCACAGGCACTTGTTGATATATCTATCATATCAATTCTATTAAACCTTGTTGATGTCTAGGACTTTGTTCTTGTTCATGAGTGTGGTGAAATTTTGAAAAAATATTTCAAACTTCCCGGTCATATTACGTATCATATTTTGAAAAAAAATTAAAAAAAATTAACCAATTTTTTTCTATTACTAGTGGCGCACCTAGCAAATGGTGCGCCACTAGTAAGTTTGAATGTTTTTTTCATTTTCCCCCCTCTAGATCTTAAAAGCCCCGTATCTTTCGTTCTGTTAGGTTTTTCGGGATGTTGAAGATGTTGAACTTAGTTCCCCTAGTTCAATTCAGATGTAACTTTTCGAGTAGATGATTTTTCATATAAAGAACTTTTTTATCCGAGTTCGTATGCAAAAGTTATGCACATTTTACTAAATTCCAAAGAGATTTTGCAAATAAAGTTGATATTCATATTTGTAAATTTTCCCAACGACTAGAACACATATCACATGGGAAACTTATTTTCTTTTATTTTTTTGACATTTCCATCATTTTCTTTTATTTTTTTTAAACTGAAAAGGTGGTCCACGGGGGGGGGGGGTTTTTTAA
>NC_053026.1:473871436-473883297 GCF_003073215.2 Triticum urartu
CCACATAGCTTTCTCCTTCCGAATCCTGGGACGACATGTTGCTCAAATCTGCAGCAGGACAGCTCGAAACAAAGACAGGAGATATTTGCGTGATACGTGGTCAAAACCTTCGGGAGATTATATAATGATTTTCGACCAAAAGAAGTATCGATGCAAGAAAATGGAGTCCGGAGAGCACACGAGGTGCCCACGAGGCAGGGGGGCGCCCAGGGCGCCTCCACCCTCGTGGAAGCCTCGTGTCCTTTCCGGACTGCTTATTATTTTCCTATTTTTTAAATATTCCAAAACGGAGAAAAATTGCCATTAGAACTGTTTTGGAGTCGGTTTACTTACCGTACCACTACCTATTCCTTTTCGGAGTCTGAAACGTTCTGGAAAGTGTCCCTTATGTATTCCTCCGGGGTTACGGTTTCAATAACATTAGTTTCAACATTTATAGGATTACCTGAGATATAATGTTTGATTCTTTGACCGTTCACCACCTCGGATTTGTGCCTTCAAAGTTGTTGATTTTTATGGCACCGGAACGATAGACCTCCTCGATGACTAAGGACCTTCCCATTTAGAGAGGAGTTTGCCTGCAAAAAATCTCAAACGAGAGTTGTATAGCAATACATAATCACCTACATTAAACTCACGCTTTTGTATCCTTTTGTCATGCCATCTTTTAACTTTTTCTTTAAACAGCTTGGCATTTTCATAGGCTGGGTTCTCCATTCATCAAGTGAGCTAATGTCAAAAACCTCTTCTCACCGGCAAGTTTGAAATCATAATTGAGCTCTTTAATGGCCCAATATGCCTTATGTTCTAGTTCAAGAGGTAAGTGACATGCTTTACCATAAACCATTTTATACGGAGACATACCCATAGGATTTTTGTATGCAGTTCTATAAGCCCATAATGCATCATCAAGTTTCTTGGACCAATTCTTTCTAGATCTATTAACAGTCTTTTGCAAAATTAATTTAAGCTCTCTATTACTTAATTCTACTTGGCCACTAGACTGTGGGTGATAAGGAGATGCAATTCTATGATTAACATCATACTTAGCAAGCATTTTACGAAAGGCACCATGAATAAAATGTGAACCACCATCAGTCATTAGTATCTAGGGACTCCAAACCTCGGAAAAATAACTTCTTTAAGCATCTTAATAGAGGTGTTATGATCAGCACTACTAGTTGGAATATCTTCTACCCACTTAGTAACGTAATCAACAGCAACTAAAATATGTGTTATCATTAGAGGAAGGAAACGGTCCCATATAATCAAAGCCCCAAACATCAAATGGTTCAATAACAAGTGAATAATTCATAGGCATTTCTTGACGTCTACTAATATTACCAATTCTTTGACATTCATCACAAGACAAGACAAACTTACGGGCATCCTTGAAGAGAGTAGGCCAATAAAAACCGGATTGCAATACCTTGTGTGCAGTTCTATCTCCAGCATGGTGTCCTCCATAAGCCTCGAGTGACACTTGCGTAGGATCTGTTCCTGTTCATGCTCAGGTACACAACGTCTAATAACACCATCTACTCCTTCTTTATAAAGATGTGGGTTCATCCCAGAAAGTAATGTCTTAAATCATAGAAGAACTTTTTCTTTTGCTGGTATGTGAAACTAGGTGGTATAAATTTAGCAACAATGTAATTAGCATAATCAGCATACCATGGAGCAGTACGAGAAGCATTTATGACAGCTAATTGTTCATCAGGAAAGCTATCATCAATAGGTAGTGGGTCATCAAGAACATTCTCTAACCTAGACAAGTTGTCTGCAACGGTTCTCAGCTCCCTTTCTATCAATAATATGCAAATCAAATTCTTGTAGCAAGAGAACCCATCTAATAAGTCTAGGTTTAGCATCTTTCTTTTCCATAAGATATTTAATAGCAGCATGATCAGTGTGAATAGTTACTTTAGAATCAACAATATAAGGTCTGAACTTATCACAAGCAAATACAACTGCTAAAAATTCTTTTTCAGTAGTAGCATAATTTCTCTGGCACTGTCTAGAGTTTTACTAGCATATTGAATAACATTTAATTTCTCTCTTTGTCTTTGTCCTAGACCTAGAACACCTACAACATAATCACTAGCATCACACATAATTTCAAAGGGTAAATTCCAATCAGGTGGCTGAACAATAGGTGCAGAAATCAAAGCTTTCTTAAGTATTTCAAATGCTTCTACACAATCATCATCAAAGACAAAAGGAACATTTTTGTAAGAGATTAGTCAGAGGCCTAGAAATTTTAGAGAAGTCCTTAATGAACCTCCTATAAAAACCGGCATGACCAAGGAAACTTCTTATACCTTTAATGTCCTTAGGACACGACATCTTTTCAATAGCATCAACTTTAGCTTTATCAACTTCAATACCTCTTTCAGAAATTTTATGCCCCAAGACAATACCTTCATTAACCATAAAGTGGCACTTCTCCCAATTCAAGACAAGATTAGTTTCTTCACATCTCTGCAAAACTCGATCAAGGTTGCTTAAGCAATCATCAAAAGAAGTCCCATAAACAGAGAAATCATCCATGAATACCTCAACAATCTTTTCACAAAAGTCAGAGAATATAGCAGTCATACATCTTTGAAAGGTAGCAGGTGCATTACATAAACCAAAAGGCATACGTCTATAAGCAAAGGTACCGAAAGGGCAAGTAAAAGTTGTCTTTTCTTGATCCTCTTTTGACACAGGTATTTGAGAGAAACCAGAATAACCATCTAGAAAGCAAAAATGTGTATGTTTGGATAATCTTTCTAGCATTTGATCAATAAAAGGTAAAGGGTAATGATCCTTTTTAGTAGCTTTATTTAATTTGCGGAAATCAATTACTTCCTATAACCTGTAAAATTCTTGTGGGATCAATTCATCTTTATCATTAGGAACAACAGTAATAACTCCCTTCTTAGGGACACAATGGACAGGACTTACCCACTGACTATCAGCAACGGGATAAATTATACCTGCCTCCAGAAGCTTTAGTATTTCTTTTCTTACCACTTCTTTCATCTTAGGATTTAACCGTCGTTGGTGATCAACAACCGGTTTAGCATCTTCTCCAATTTTATTTTGTGCTGGCATAGAGTGGGACTAATGCCCTTAAGATCATCAAGAGTATATCCAATAGCAGCACGGTGCTTCTTCAGAGTTTTCAATAATTCTTTTCTTCATGCTCTGAAAGGTTAGCACTAATAATAACAGGATATATCTCTTTCTCATCAAGATAAGCATATTTAAGAGTATCAGGTAAAGGTTTAAGCTCAAACACGGGATCACCCTTAGGTGGAGGAGGATCCCCTAGGATTTCAACAGGCAAGTTGTGTTTCAGAATAGGTCCCTGTTTAAAGAATACTTCATCTATTTCCCTTCTTTCATTCATGAACATATCATTTTCATGGTCTAGCAAATATTGTTCTAAAGGATCAGTAGGAGGCACGACAATAGAAGCAAGACCAATAATTTCATCTTTACTAGGCAATTCTTTATCATGGGGTTGTCTACGAAATTTAGCAAAATTAAACTCATGAGACATATCCCCTAAACAACAGAAACAATATCCTTATTGCAGTCTATCTTAGCATTAACAGTATTCAAGAAGGGTCTACCAAATATAATGGGACAAAAGTCATCTTGTGGGGAACCAAGAACAAGAAAATCAGCAGGATATTTAACTTTCCCACACAAGACTTCAACATCTCTAACAATCCCAACTGGTGAAATAGTATCTCTATTGGCAAGCTTAATTGTAACATCTATCTCTTCTATCTCAGCAGGTGCAATATCATGCATAATTTCTTTGTATAAGGAGGTATTGCACTTGACTAGTAGTTGTTTTTTGTTGAGTGTAGAAGGTTGTTTGTGTTTTATTGTTTTTTTTGTTGGTGTTTTTTTTTTGTTTTTTTTTGTTTCGTTTCTGCGTTTTTTGTGTTTTGTTTGTTTTTTTTGGGGTATATGGATGGAGATACGTATATTTTTTTTTAAGGGGAGAAGGAGGAGATGAGAGTTTGTGGACCTGATTGGATTTTATTTTTTTTTTTTAGGCTCGTTTTTTTTTTTGTTTTGTTTGTATGAAGGGTTGTGTTTGATTGTGATGTTAGGGGAAATTTTGTTTTTGTTTTTTGTTTTTGGTAGGTGTTGATGTGTCTGTTTGTTGTTTTTGTGTTTTTGTTGTTGATAGTTATATGATTTAGGTTATGGTTTGAGTGTTTGTTTGGTTTTCGTGATTTGCTATGAGTATTTTTTGTTTGTATAGTTTGTTTTTGTATTTTTTTGAATTGTTTTTTTTTTTATAGAGATATCTATTTTTTTATTTTTTTTTTTTTTTTTTTTATTTTTTTTTTTTTTTTTTTTTTTTTTTTTTTGTTTTTTTTTTTTTTTTTTTTTTTTTTTTTTTTTTATTTTTTTTTTTTTTTTTTTTTTTTTTTTTTTTTTTTGTTTTTTTTTTTTTTTTTTTGTTTTTTTTTTTTTTTTTTTTTTTTTTTGTTTTTTTTTTTTTTTTTTGTTTTTTTTTTTTTTTTTTTTTTTTTTTTTTTGTTTTTTTTTTTTTTGTTTTGTTTGTTTTTGTTGTTTTTTGTTTTTTGTTTTTGTTGTGTTTGTTGTTGTTGTTGTTGTTGTTGTTGTTGTTGTTGTTGTTGTTGTTTGAAAGGGGTATAGGTAGGGGGGGTGGGTGGGGGGGGGATGTGCAGGTGGGTGGTGTGGTGGGGTTTGGGTGAGGGGGGGTTTGCGGGGGTTGTGGGGGGTGGTAATTTTTTGTATAAGGAATGAGGTATTGCACTTGCACTAGCACCCATATCACATAAGCCATGATAGCAATGATCTCCTATTTTAACAGAAATAACAGGCATGCCTACAACAGGTCTATGTTTATTTTTAGTATCAGGTCTAGCAATTCTAGCAGATTCATTAGAAGTAAATAACATGCCCATCAATATTATCGGCCAAGAGATCTTTAACCATAGCAACACTAGGTTCAACTTTAATTTTCTCAGGGGGTTTGGGTGTCTTAATATTACTTTTGTTGTAACCACAGTTGAAGCTTTAGCATGATCCTTTATTCTAACAGGGAAAGGTGGTTTCTCAACATAAGCAGTAGGAACAACAGGATCATTATAAGTGATAGTCTTTTCTTCAACTTTAATAGGTGCAACTACTTTTACTTCAATGGGAGGATTATATTTAAACCACTTCTCCTTAGGGAGATCAACATGAGTAGCAAATTTCACAAGAAAGAAGCTACTATCTCAGAGTCAAGTCCATATTTAGTGCTAAATTCACGAAAAGCATCGGTATCCATAAAAGATTTAACACAATCAAACTTAGGTGTTTATACCTGACTCCTTACCTTCGTCGAGTTCCCAATCTTCAGAGTTGCGTTTAATTCTTTCCAATAAATCCCATTTGAATTCAATAGTCTTCATCATAAAAGATCCAGTACAAGAAGTATCGAGCATGGAGCGATTACTGAGAGAAAGCCGAGCATAAATTTTTTTGAATAATCATTTCTTTTGAGAGCTCATGATTGGGGCATGAATATAACATTGACTTAAGCCTCCCCCAAGCTTGAGCTTCTTCCTTCGCGAGGCCAAAAATTATATATAATTACGATCACGATGAACAAGATGCATAGGATAAAACTTCTGATGAAATTCCAATTTCAATCGGTTGTAGTTCCATGATCCCATATCATCACATAGCCTAAACCATGTCATTCTCTCCCTTCAAAGATAAAGGGAAGACCTTCTTCTTGATAACATCCTCGGGCATACCTGCAAGCTTAAATAATCCACAAACTTCATCCACATAGATTAGGTGCAAATCGGGATGTAATGTTCCATCACCTGTGAAAGGATTAGCTAGCAGTTTCTCTATCATACCCGAAGGAATTTCAAAGTAAACATTTTCAGTAGGTTCAGTAGGTTGAGGAGCAACTCTTTGCTCTACTGGTCGGGGTGAAGATACCCGAACAAGCCCCTCAAAGGATTATGTTCCATAGTAACAAGTGACAGTAAATTTCAGCACACTATATAAATTTTTCCTTACCAAATTCCACCTACCAAAGGCGCTTCACTCCCCGGCAACGGCGCCAGAAAAGAGTCTTGATGACCCACAAGTGGGGGATCTATCGTAGCCTTTTCGATAAGTAAGAGTGTCGAACCCAACGAGGAGCAGAAGGAAATGATAAGCAGTTTTCAGCAAGGTATTCTCTGCAAGCACTGAAATTATCGGTAACAGATAGTTTTGTGATAAGGTAATTTGTAACGAGTAGCAAGTAATAAAAGTAAATAAGGTGCAGCAAGATGGCCCAATCCTTTTTGTAGCAAAGGACAAGCCTGGACAAACTCTTATATGAAGGAAAGTGCTCCCGAGGACACATGGGAATTATCGTCAAGCTAGTTTTCATCACGTTCATATGATTCGCGTTCGGTACTTTGATAATTTGATATGTGGGTGGACCGGTGCTTGGGTACTGTCCTTACTTGGACAAGCATCCCACTTATGATTAACCCCTATTGCAAGCATCCGCAACTACAACAACAAAGTATTAAGGTAAACCTAACCATAGCATGAAACATATGGATCCAAATCAGCCCCTTATGAAGCAACGCATAAACTAGGGTTTAAGCTTCTGTCACTCTAGCAACCCATCATCTACTTATTACTTCCCAATGCCCTCCTCTAGGCCCAAACAATGGTGAAGTGTCATGTAGTCGACGTTCACATGACACCACTAGAGACAGTAATCTACACACATCTCCGAAAATACCAAATTCACATGACTACTTATAGCAAGACTTCTCCCATGTCCTCAGGAACAAATGTAACTACTCACAAATCATATTCATGTTCATAATCAGAGGGGTATTAATATGCATAATGGATCTGAACATATGATCTTCCACCAAGTAAACCAACTAGCATCAACTACGAGGAGTAATCAACACTACTAGCAACCCACATGTACCAATCTGAGGTTTGGATACAAAGATTGGATACAAGAGATGAACTAGGGTTTGAGATGAGATGGTGCTTGGTGAAGATGTTGATGGAGATTGACCCCCTCCCGATGAGAGGATCGTTGGTGATGACGCTGGTGATGATTTCCCCCTCTCGGAGGGAAGTTTCCCCGACAGAACAGCTCTGCCGGAGCCCTAGATTGGTTCCGCCAAGGTTCCGCCTCGTGGCGGCGGAGTTTCGTCTCGTGAGCTTGCTTATGATTTTCCCTCGACGAAAGACTCCATATAGCCAAAGATGGGCATCAGAGGGCCACCAAGGGGGGTAGGGCGCGCCCCGATCCTTGTGGATGGTGGGTGGCCCCCGTATGGTACTTTCTTCGCTCAATATTTTTATATATTCTGAAAATAACTCCCGTGGAGTTTTAGGGCTTTTGGAGATGTGCAGGATTGGTCTGTAATATTTGCTCCTTTTCCAGCCCAGAATTCCAACTGCCGGCATTCTCCCTCTTCATGTAAACCTTGTAAAATAAGAGAGAATAGACATAATTATTGTGACATAATGTGTAATAATAGCCCATAATGCGATAAATATCGATATAAAAACATGATGCAAAATGGACATATCAATGTTTAGCGTGACGAACCAGGCAGTCGTACTATGCGGCTTTAGCACCCTCACTTAGCCATAGGAGTTTAACAGATAGAAATATAGGCGCAACCCCTAGTATCTGGACTAGGATGCTATAAACACTTGATCGGATAAGTACCTATCCCTCGCGTAATACGGGAAAAGTCTCTAAGGATTTGAGACCTCTGAAGAGCTGACAGGCTCTCGCCGCATCATGATAGTCAGTTTTCTGCACACTTGGCTAAACCAGGGCACAATCGTAGTAGTGCTCCCTTTACTACCCTAGCCGATATAGTGGAACATAAGGTAGTAAGTGATAACCCACAAGTATAGGGGATCGCAACAGTTTTCGAGGGTAAAGTATTCAACCCAAATTAATTGATTCGACACAAGAGGAGCCAAAGAATACTCTCAAGTATTAGCAGCTGAGTTGTCAATTCAACCACACTTGGAAACTTAATATCTGCAGCAAAGTATTTAGTAGCAAAGTAATATGATAGTAGTGGTAACGGTAGCAAAAGGTAACAGTAGTAAAAGTGATGTTTTGGTATTTTGTAGTGATGATAGCAATAGCAACGGGAAAGTAAATAAGCGAAGAATAATATATGGAAAGCTCGTAGGCAATGGATCAGTGATGGATACTAGGGATCAAACCCTAACAAAACTAACACGATTACATGACAGATCCCATCCAACCCATCACCGTCCAGCAAGCCTATGATGGAATTACTCACGCACGGTGGTGAGCATCATGAAATTGGTGATGGAGGATGGTTGATGATGACGATGGCGACGGATTCCCCTCTTCGGAGCCCCGAACGGACTCCAAATCAGCCCTCCCGAGAGGTTTTAGGGCTTGGCGGCGGCTCCATATTGTAAAACGCGATGAATTCTTCTCCCTGATTTTTTTTCTCCCTAAAACACAATATATAGAGTTGGAGTTGGAGTCGGAGGAGCTCCAGGGAGCCCACGAGGTAGGGGGCGCGCCCTAGGGGGGCAGGCGCGCCCCCACCCTCGTGGACAGGTGGTGGGCCCCCTGGCCTTCATCTTTTGCAGGTATTTTTTATATTTTCCAAAAAGTTGCTTCATGAAGTTTCAGGTCATTCTGAGAACGTTTGTTTCGGCACATAAATAACACCATGGTAATTCTGCTGAAAACGGCGTTAGTCTGGGTTAGTTCCATTCAAATCATGCAAGTTAGAGTCCAAAACAAGGGCAAAAGTGTTTGGAAAAGTAGATACGACGGAGACGTATCAACTCCCCCAAGCTTAAACCTTTGCTTGTCCTCAAGCAATTCAGTTGATAAACTGAAAGTGATAAAGAAAAACTTTTACAAACTCTGTTTGCTCTTGTTGTTGTAAATATGTAAAGCCAGCATTCAAGTTTTCAGCAAAGATTATGACTAACCACATTCAAATAACTCTTAGGTCTCAAGTTTACTCATATCAATGGCATAATCAACTAGCGAGCAATAATAATAAATCTCGGATGACAACACTTTCTCAAAACAATCATAATATGATATAACAAGATGGTATCTCGCTAGCCCTTTCTGAGACCGCAAAACATAAATGCAGAGCACCTTTAAAGATCAAGGACTGACTAGACATTGTAATTCATGGTAAAAGAGATCCAGTCAAGTCATACTCAATGTAAACTAACAGTAATGAATGCAAATGACAGCGGTGCTCTCCAACTGGTGCTTTTTAATAAGAGGATGATGACTTAGCATAAAAGTAAATAGATAGGCCCTTCGCAGAGGGAAGCAGGGATTTGTAGAGGTGCCAGAGCTCGGTTTTGAAATAGAGGTGAATAATATTTTGAGCGGTATACTTTCATTGTCAACATAACAACCAAGAGATGGCGATATCTTCCATGCTACACACATTATAGGCGGTTCCCAAACAGAATGGTAAAGTTTATACTCCCCCTCCACCAAGCATCAATCCATGGCTTGCTCGAAACACGAGTGCCTCCAACTAACAAGAGTCCCAGGGGGAGTTTTGTTTGCAATTATTTTGATTTGTTTGCATAAAGCATGGGATTGGGCATCCCGGTGACCAGCCATTTATCTCGTGAGTGAGGAGCGAGTCCACTCCTCTTGAGAATAACCCGCCTAACATGGAAGATACAGACAGCCCTAGTTGATACATGAGCTATTCGAGCATACAAAACAGGATATTTATTTGAAGGTTTAGAGTTTGGCACATACAAATTTACTTGGAACGGCAGGTAGATACCGTATATAGGTAGGTATAGTGGACTCATGTGGAGTAACTTTGTGGTTTTATGGAGTTGGATGCACAAGCAGTATTCCCGCTTAGTACAGGTGACGGCTAGCAAAAGACTGGGAAGAGACCAGCTAGAGAGCGACAACAGTCATGAACATGCATTAAAATTAATCAACACCGAATGCAAGCATGCGTAGGATATAATCCACCATGAACATAAATATCGTGAAGGCTATGTTGATTTTGTTTCAACTACATGCGTGAACATGCGCCAAGTCAAGTCACTTAAATCATTCAGAGGAGGATACCACCCTATCATACCACATCACAACCATTTTAATAGCATGTTGGCACGCAAGGTAAACCATTATAACTCATAGCTAATCAAGCATGGCACAAGAAACTATGATCTCTAGTTGTCATTGCAAACATGTTTATTCATAATAGGCTGAATCAGGAACGATGAACTAATCATATTTACAAAAACAAAAGAGGTCGAGTTCATACCAGCGTTTCTCATCTCAGTCAGTCCATCATATATCATCATAATTGCCTTTCACTTGCACGACCGAATAGTGTGAATAATAATAATAGTGCATGTGCATTGGACTAAGCTGGAATCTGCAAGCATTCAATAAACAGGAGAAGACAAGGCAATATGGGCTCTTTTGTCAGATAAACAATTATGCATACAAGAGCCACTTAAACAATTTAATTAAGGTCTTCTCCTATCGACCCCCAAGGAAAAGAAAAAAATAAAACTATTTACATGGGAGAGCTCCCAACAAGAAAAAGAAGAACATGAAATCTTTTTGGGTTTTCTTTTTAATTACTACTACAAGCATGGAAAGTAAACTAATTAAAAGCTACAACTAATTTTTTTGGTTTTTCTTAAGGTTTATTAAACACACAAGAAGAAAGCATAAAAAGGAAATAAACTAGCATGGATGATACAAATGAAAAAGTATGAGCACCGACATCTAGCAATGAGTGTGTGAACATAAATGTAATGTCGGTGGGAAATACATACTCCCCCAAGCTTAGGCTTTTGGCCTAAGTTGGTCTATGGCCACGGTTGGCCTGGCGGATATCCATAGTAATAGTTGGGGTCGTACTGAGATGCAGCAGCTATCGCCTCCTGAGCTGCAGCGTGGCGACGAGCGGCCTCTGCTCTCCTCTCGTACTCATCTGCCTCCTCTCTGGTAATAACATATCTTCCTTTTGCCTGATGATCAAAGAAGGCAGGAGCAGGGAGAGTAATATGGACAGCATGGCGTCTGTCAAAGATTAGTCAATACTGGAGAGGTGATTCATTCGTCTCGACAAACTGGTGGTGAACCATAGCATTAAAGTCTAGGTAAGCAGGGGGTAGTTCAATATCATCTTCGCGTATGGCTACACCAAGAAAATTAGCTATGCAGGTTGCATAAATTCCTCCAAAGAAATCTCCATTAAATCTATTAAGATGCAACCTACGTGCAACAATGGCTCCCAAATAAGAAGATTTATCTCCTAATACAGCAGTCCTATGAATACTGAGGTCAGGGACACACATATGACATGCCTCATCTTTACCATTAATGCATCTAACTATGAAGAGAGCAAAATAATGTATAGCAGGAAAGTGAATCCTCCCTATGGTAGCTTGTGTAATATCTCTAGATTCTCCCACAGTTATGCTAGCAAGAAAATCTCTAAATTCAGATTTGCGAGGATCCCTTATCCTACCCCATTGTGGAAGTTTGCAAGCAGTGGTAAAATCCTCTAAGTCCATAGTATAAGAATTTTTATAAAGATCAAATAGGACAGTTGAAGAATTACATGAAGATGAAAATTCAAACCTCCTCAAAAAGGAACTAGTGAGATTGTGATACTGGTTGCACTTCTCTTCCTTGAAGCTCACAAGATAAGCGTTACGCAAATATGCATTGAATTCTTCCTTAATTCCCGCTTGATCCATAAAATTTTCAGAAGGCCACTCACAAGGACGCACTGGAGCGTCTCTTGGGGCTCGTCATCAGATCACGCATT
>NC_053026.1:473884297-473906949 GCF_003073215.2 Triticum urartu
TCCTCCTGCGCCTCCATAGGGCTGGCCGCACCCCTCCCCCTTGGCTCCTTTATATACGGAGGCAGGGGGCACCTCTAGACACAAGTTGATCCACGTGATCTATTCCTTAGCCGTGTGCGGTGCCCCCTGCCACCATATACCTCGATAATACTGTAGCGGAGTTTAGGCGAAGCCCTGCTGCTGTAGTACATCAAGATCGTCACCACGCCGTCGTGCTGACGGAACTCTTCCCCGACACTTTGCTGGATCAGAGTCCGGGGATCGTCATCGAGCTGAACGTGTGCTCGAACTCGGAGGTGCCGTAGTTTCGGTGCTTGATCGGTTGGATCGTGAAGACGTACGACTACTTCCTCTACGTCGTGTCATCGCTTCCGCAGTCGGTCTGCGTTGGGTACGTAGACAACACTCTCCCCTCGTTGATATGCATCACATGATCTTGCGTGTGCGTAGGAAATTTTTTGAAATTACTGCGTTCCCCAACAGTGGCATCCGAGCCTAGGTTATTTATGTTGATGTTATATGCACGAGTAGAACACAAGTGAGTTGTGGGCGATATAAGTCATACTGCCTACCAGCATGTCATACTTTGGTTTGGCGTCATTGTTGGACGAGACGACCCGGACCAACCTTACGCATACGCTTACGCGAGACCGGTTCCCTCGACGTGCTTTGCACATAGATGGCTTGCGGGCGACTGTCTCTCCAACTTTAGTTGAACCGAGTGTGACTACGCCCGGTCCTTGCGAAGGTTAAAACGGAGTCTATTTGACAAACTATCGTTGTGGTTTTGATGCGTAGGTAAGATTGGTTCTTGCTTAAGCCCGTAGCAGCCACGTAAAACTTGCAACAACAAAATAGAGGACGTCTAACTTGTTTTTGCAGGGCATGTTGTGATGTGATATGGTCAAAACGTGATGAGATATAAGTTGTTGTATGAGATGATCATGTTTTGTTGAAGTTATCGGCAAATGGCAAAAGCCTTATGGTTGTCTCTTTATTGCATAAGATGCAAGCGCCAAATAATTGCTTTACTTTATCGCTATGCGATAGCAATAGTTGCAAGAGCAATAGTTGGCGAGACGACCATGTGACGACATATTGATATAGATCAAGATGATGGAGATCATGGTGTCATGCCGGTGACGATGGAAATCATGACGATGCTTTGGAGATGGAGATCAAAGGCACAAGATGATGATGGCCATGTCATGTCACATATTTTGATTGCATGTGATGTTTATCTTTTATACATCTTATTTTTCTTAGTTTGACGGTAGCATTATAAGATGATCTCTCACTAAATTATCAAGAAGTGTTCTCCCTGAGTATGCACCGTTACCAAAGTTCGTCGTGCCCAGACACCACGTGATGATCGGGTGTGATAAGCTCTACGTCCATCTACAACGGGTGCAAGCCAATTTTTGCACACGCAGAATACTCGGGTTATACTTGACGAGCCTAGCATATGCAGATATGGCCTCGGAACACGGAGACCGAAAGGTCAAGCGTGAATCATATAGTAGATATGATCAACATAATGATGTTCACCATTGAAGACTAATCCATCTCACGTGATGATCGGACATGGTTTAGTTGATTTGGATCACGTAATCACTTAGAAGATTAGAGGGATGTCTATCTAAGTGGGAGTTCTTAAGTAATATGATTAATTGAACTTTAATTTATCATGAACTTAGTCCTGGTAGTATTAGCATATCTATGTTGTAGACCAATAGCTCGCGTTGTTGTTTTCATATGTTTATTTTGATATGTTCCTAGAGAAAATTGTGTTGAAAGATGTTAGTAGCAATGATGCGGATTGGATCCGTGATCTGAGGTTTATCCTCATTGCTGCACAGAAGAATTATGTCCTTGATGCACCGCTAGGTGACGGACCTATTGCAGGAGCAGATACAGACGTTATGAACGTTTGGTTAGCTCAATATGATGACTACTTGATAGTTTAAGTGCACCATGCTTAACGGCTTAGAATCGGGACTTCAAAGACGTTTTGAACGTCATGGACCATATGAGATGTTCCAGGAGTTGAAGTTAATATTTCAAGCAAATACCCGAGTTGAGAGATATGAAGTCTCCAACAAGTTCTATAGCTAAAAGATGGAGGAGAATCGCTCAACTAGTGAGCATGTGCTCAGATTGTCTGGGTACTACAATCGCTTGAATCAAGTGGGAGTTAATCTTCCAGATAAGATAGTGATTGACAGAATTCTCTAGTCACCATCACCAAGTTAGTAGAACTTCGTGATGAACTATAATATGCAAGGGATAACGGAAACAACTCCCAAGCTCTTCGTGATGATGAAATCAATGAAGGTAGAAATCAAGAAAAACATCAAGTGTTGATGGTTGATAAGACCACTAGTTTCAAGAAAAGGGCAAAGGGAAGAAGGGGAACTTCAAGAATAACGGCAAGCAAGTTGCTGCTCAAGTGAAGAAGCCCAAGTCTGGTCCTAAGCCTGAGACTAAGTGCTTCTACTGCAAAGGGACTGGTCATTGGAAGCGGAACCACCCCAAGTGATTGGCGGATAAGAAGGATGGCAAAGTGAACATAAGTATATTTGATATACATGTTATTGATGTGTACTTTACTAGTGTTTATAGCAAACCCTAAGTATTTGATACTAGTTCAGTTGCTAAGATTAGTAACTCGAAACGGGAGTTGCAGAATAAACAGAGACTAGTTAAGGGTGAAGTGACGATGTGTGTTGGAAGTGGTTCCAAGATTGATATGATCATCATCGCACACTCCCTATAATTTCGGGATTAGTGTTGAACCTAAATAAGTGTTATTTGGTGTTTGCGTTGAGCATGAATATGATTTGATCATGTTTATTGTAATACGGTTATTCATTTAAAGTAAAAGAATAAATTGTTGTTCTGTTTACATGAATAAAACTTTATATGGTTACACACCCAATGAAAATAGTTCATTGGATCTCGATCTTAGTGATACACATATTCATAATATTGAAACCAAAAGATGTGAAGTTAATAATGATAGTGCAACTTATTTGTGGCACTGCCGTTTAGGTCATATTGGTGTAAAGCGCATGAAGAAACTCCATGCTGATGGGATTTTGGAATCACTTGATTATGAATCACTTGATGCTTGCGAACCATGCCTTATGGGTAAGATGACTAAAACGCCGTTCTCCGGAACAATGGAGCAAGCAACAGATTTGTTGGAAATCATACATACTGATGTATATGGTCCGATGAATATTAAGGCTTACAACAGGTATCATTATTTTCTGACCTTCACAAGATGATTTGAGCAGATATGGGGATATCTACTTGATGAAACATAAGTCTGAAACATTTGAACAGTTCAAAGAATTTCAGAGTGAAGTGGAAAATCATCGTGACAAGAAAATAAAAGTTTCTACGATATGATCGCAGAGGTAAAATATTTGAGTTACGAGTTTGGTCTTCAGTTAAAACAATGTGAAATAGTTTCACTACTCACGCCACCTGAAACACCACAGCATAATGGTGTGTCCGAACGTCATAACCGTACTTTATTGGATATAGTGCAATCTATGATGTCTCTTACCGATCTACCACTATCATTTTGGGGTTATGCATTAAAGACAGCTACATTCACGTTAAATAGGGCACCATCTAAATCCGTTGAGACGACGCCTTATGAACTGTGGTTTGGCAAGAAACCAAAGTTGTCGTTTCTTTAAAGTTTGAGGTTGCAATGCTTATGTGAAAAAGTTTCAACCTGATAAGCTAAAAACCCAAATCGGAGAAGTGCGTCTTCATAGGATACCCAAAGGAAACAGTTGGGTACACCTTCTATCACAGATCCAAAGGCAAGACATTCGTTGCTGAGAATGGATACTTTCTAGAGAAGGAGATTCTCTCGAAAGAAGTGAGTGGAAGGAAAGTAGAAAACTTGATAAGGTAATTGTACCTTCTCCCTTATTGGAAAGTAGTTCATCACAGAAATCTGTTCCTGTGACTACTACACCAATTAGTGAGGAAGCTAATGATGATGATCATGTAACTTCAGATCAAGTTACTACTAAATCTCGTAGGTAAACCAGAGTGAGATCCGCACCAGAGTGGTACGGTAATCCTATTTTGGAGGTCATGTTACTTGACCATGACGAACCTACGAACTATGAGGAAGCGATGATGAGCCCAGATTCCGATAAATGGTTTGAGGCCATGAAATCTGAGATATGATCCATGTATGAGAACAAAGTATGGACTTTGGTTGACTTGCCCGATGATCGGCAAGCAATTGAGAATAAATGGATCTTCAAGAGGAAGACGGACGCTGATAGTAGTGTTACTATCTACAAAGCTAGAATTGTCGCAAAAAAGGTTTTCGACAAGTTCAAGGTGTTGAATACGATGAGAGTTTCTCACTCGTATCTATGCTTAAGTCTGTCCGAATCATGTTAGCAATTGCCGCATTTTATGAAATCTGGCAAATGGATAAACAAAACTGCATTCCTTAATAGAGTTATTAAAGAAGAGTTGTATATGATACAACCAGAAGGTTTTGTCAATCCTAAAGGTGCTAACAAAATATGCAAGCTCCAGCGATCCATCTATGGACTGGTGCAAGCATCTCGGAGTTGGAATATACGCTTTGATAAGTTGATCAAAGCATATAGTTTTATACAGACTTGCGGTGAAGCCTGTATTTACAAGAAAGTGAGTGGGAGCACTATAGCATTTCTGATAAGTATATGTGAATGACATATTGTTGATCGGAAATAATGTAGAATTATTCTGTAAAGCATAAAGGAGTGTTTGAAAGGAGTTTTTTTTCAAGGAAAGACCTCGGTGAAGCTGCTTACATATTGAGTATCAAAATCTATAGAGATAGATCAAGACACTTGATAAGTTTTTTCAATGAGTACATACCTTGACAAGATTTTGAAGTAGTTCAAAATGAAGCAGTCAAAGAAAGAGTTCTTGCCTGTATTACAAGGTGTGAAGTTGAGTAAGACTCAAAGCCCGACCACGGCAGAAGATAGAAAGAGAATGAAAGTCATTCCCTATGCCTTGGCCATAGGTTCTATAAAGTATGTCATGCTGTGTACCAGATCTATTGTATACCCTGCATTGATTTGGCAAGGGAGTACAATAGTGATCTAGGAGTAGATCACTGAACAGCGGTCAGAATTATCCTTAGTGAAATAAGGATATGTTTCTCGATTATGGACGTGACAAAAAGGTTCGTCGTAAAGGGTTACGCCGATGCAAGTTTTGACACTAATCTAGATGACTCTAAGTCTCGGTCTAGATACATATTGAAAGTGGGAGCAATTAGCTAGAGTAGCTCCATGCAGAGCATTGTTGACATAGAAATTTGCAAAATACTTACGGATCTGAATATAACAGACCCGGTGACTAAAATTATCTCACAAGCAAAACATGATCACACCTTAGTACTCCTTGGGTGTTAATCACATAGCGATGTGAACTAGATTACTGAATCTAGTAAACCCTTTGGGTGTTGGTCACATGGCGATGTGAACTATGGGTGTTAATCACATGATGATGTGAACTATCGATGTTAATCACATGGTGATGTGATCTAGATTATTGACTCTAGTGCAAGTGGGAGACTAAGGAAATATGCCCTAGAGGCAATAATAAAGTTATTATTTATTTCCTTATTTCATGATAAATGTTTATTATTCATGCTAGAATTGTATTAACCGGAAACATAATACATGTGTGAATACATAGACAAACAGAGTGTCACTAGTATGCCTCTACTTGATTAGCTCGTTAATCAAAGATGGTTATGTTTCCTAACCATAGACAAAGAGTTGTTATTTGATTAACGAGGTCACATCATTAGTTGAATGATCTGATTGACATGACCCATTCCATTAGCTTAGCACCCGATCGTTTAGTATGTTGCTATTGCTTTCTTCATGACTTATACATGATGGTTTTCGCAGTCACGGAGTATGCATTTCAACATGTCATGTGGCATTCCACATTGCCGATGCTCATATGTGGGGATTTAGGAATGCATATGTGGGGCATCGATCATCTACAGAAGGGACATGGGGTTGCTGGAGATGCATTTCTCTCGAACATGCCTTGTTTCTCGAAAGATGTCAGTCAGCTCTCTAAACTGGATTACCCCCTGTTTTTGCTGCCACTGGATTGCTGAGAAGACAGTGAGCAGAAGGCACTTCTCGAGTCTATTTATTCTATGATGAAACAGAACAGGCACAATTTGAAGGCACCTTATCATGGAGACTTTGGTTCTCCTCAGTTCAGTGACATGCCTGTAATTGGGAATGGAAACCTGAAGGAAACATATGCCCAGAATCCAGAAAGTAGGCATTGTGATTTGTGAATCACCTTTGGTGCTTGACAGAAGCAAAAGGATGCGGGGGAACACTGAAAATGCTGCAACAAGCATCACTGTCCAACACCATCCATATCCACAACCTATAAATACACCACAAGCAAAACCAAGATCAAAAGTATGGAATCACTTCACGAAGATGGATAGAGCGCGAGCGATTTGTATCCACTGCAAAAAGGACTATGCAGCTGACCCAAAACAACATGGGACTTCTCGCCTGTGGAGACATCTATAAGCATGACCATGGAATTGACCTCAAAGCCTCATCATCAGGAAGTGGGAACTAACCCTCCCATTTTCATCCAACTGTTGGGCGCTGGTGTAGCTGTATGCATAGGACTGCATCTAAAGACTGGAATACCTATCAGAATCCGGGTTATGTATTTTGTTAGAAAATATGGTAAGAAAGGAGCGCTCGATATATATTTCTTATAAACTAAGCTCTACGTGGTGTTTGTATTATTGTGTTCTTCTTGTTTTGTCAATATTACTCTGTCTCCTCGGTTAGTCGCAGCTATATTCAGTTTCAAATTGCATTAGGAGGCACCCATATCTATTGGTCGTGGGGTGTTGAGTGTCTTTTGGTTGACTCATCGCTCAGAGAACCCTTCAAATAGTTTGAAAATGGGGGTATATCCCGTAAAAACGTATTTGTATCTTTTTTTCGGGTAAAAGCTATATAAGTAGCCTTTTCTTTTTTGAGGGAAAGCTATATAACTAGCCGGGAGATTACATTCATAGTGGCCACCTCATCCAGATCCAGGCATCGGCCCAGCCACTGACGACATGCCGGGCCAAATACGTCAACTACGTAGCCGCTTCCTCCTCCTTCACAAAAAAGTCAGGGTTTCTGCCTCCCACCGACGCCGCCGCAGATCCGCCTCCTCTTGAGGTGAAAAATGCTTCGGTGAGGTTTGTGCCAAATTTGACCTTATTTGAGCATCTGAGTAGCTCTTATAAAAAAATACAAATTTTGGTATGCGAAACAGTTTACTGTTCTTGTACTGTTCGGACCCTTTGTTTTTGCTGAGAGCTACTCAGATGTCCGAATGAGCTGAAAATTAGCACAGACCTCACACACTAAAACATCTCCTATGAAAAAATAAACTCTTGTGAATTCAAAAAATGGAACAAGAAAAAGGAAATAAAAAAACCAGGTAAAAAGAGAATGAAAACAAAAAAACGAAAAATGTTCTCAAACTCCAAAAAGGAATCATGAATTTGGAAAATTGTGATTTGATTTTTTAAATATTTGCAAATTTTAGAAAATGTTAAAAAATTTGGACAATATTCGTGCATTTTAAAAGTTTTCAGGAAATCAAAATAATGTTCCTAAAATTTAAAAACTAGAAGAAAGTTGAATAAATCGAGAAACGAAATTGGCCAGGGAAGGTTATAGAACCTTTACAAAACAAGTGCAAAACAGACTTATAGAATAACTGTGTTGCGCGGGTTAGGGGAATACATGGTTATCCAGGGACGTGGAGTAACTGGTCACGAGCACAGATGTGCTCGATATCCCGTGCGTTCGCTGCTGTGTGGGGATCTGGGTTGATTCTTTATACGGTGGGCTAAGAATTGCTGGTAAATGGGCACTGTGTGGGAATACGTATGTGGCAGACCTGGGAAGTGGGCCAGTTCAGGACGGCCGTCAACTGGTGACGGGCTGAGCCGTGGCCCAGTTTCACCTACGTCCGTCTGATCCGTGGCTCCGATAAATCTCTTTCGTTCAGAGGGCGGCAGTCTCGAACGGAATGCAGTTCTAGTATCTTCTTCCTCAACTCGGCCGCCATTTTTGGTAACTGACGAAGGAGAGATATAGTGACGGAGAACAGGTGGCCGACGCGCAAAATGGAGTTCCTCGTGCAGCCAATCATGAGGTATGTCAGTCAGATGCATTTTTTATCCACCGTAGCATGCGATTTGAAGAGTGGAGCTCAGGCGGCTGAGGTTTTCTATGCTTTCTCCGCCACAGATCCACTCTGATTGAGGAGGTCGGAAGATTCGCCGGCGGATGGTACTAGGCGAACGTTTGTGCGGGTGGCACCGCAGGAGGCCACGGGTGTGAGCGGCGAAGAGCAGATCTACCGGGTGTGGAGCGGCGGCAATCGACGGGGAAGATGGATCCCTAGGATCTTGGTCGGAATAAGAGGTGAGGGGAACTGGATTTAAATCGATCAGTGCTATGAGGAATTTCAGTAACCTATTTTCAAGCTGTGTATGGCCGTGCAGTGTTGTTGACTGAATTGTTTGCGGCAGTAGATAGCCAATGCACCTTGTCGATTTAAGATTAGTAGACACAGCACTGCAATTATAATATAGCTAGGGAGGCCGTACTAAACTCTAGAACTGAGCAGTGGAGCCATTTTTATAGATTTTGAGAGCACATTAAGTATACTATGTACATAACAAAACTCTGTAGATCCATGACAGTAGTCGACAGGCAGTTAATTAAACATTCATTTAAAATGGTGCAAAATGTGGAATCTGCAGTTGGAAATGGAAATGCTGTAGATGCTATTTAGTTTGTCCTATGTTTTGTCCTGCTGCATATAAGATGAATGAAATGAGTGTAGAAGGTCGATGTAAAAATATAGCATAAATGAGAAACAATGCAAAGTGGTTTCAAATGGATGATTGACGGCACCGAGTTGTATGGTTCTATGTGGTCATGAAAATAGGCCTAGAGCATATGGAGAGTCTGCAAAACTCGAAAACGCTAGATAAAAACTACGTGCAGCTGATTCCATAAGATTTTTGGGAATGCATAGGTCCTGACACGAGTAATCTCGAGTGCAGGGTGAGGATCGGTGCTACTGCCCCCGGAAGGATGCCTTGAGGCATCGGAATTGTCCACCGAGAAGATGAACCTGCAGGCACTTGGTTGGGCTAAGAGGTGCATCCTCATTAATCTCTGTGTGTAGTTTTCAATTTTTCGCTGGCATGGAGCAGGTTTGCATGAATAGGTTTGGGCATCTGGTAATTTTCTTAGGCTGAGTTCTGGTGGGCATGATGGTGTATAATGGATTATCAGATGTAGATCCCCTAGTAAACTTGTGTGGATGAAGCATTAAATTTTTGAGAGAGAAGTTAACCATGATCCTGGACACCTGTAGTGAATAGGGCATTGGTATTTTGCAAGACAGTTGGGAATGTTTCGGCATTTAATTATCGACACAAAAAATAGAGAAGTATAATGTTGAACCTGATGCAATTCTCTGTTGATCTTCGGAAATGAGCAAGTGCTACCTGTAATGAAGTTTATTAGTAATTTGATGGCTGAAGATAGACCAGTCTCCTGCAAGTTTTAATATATGTAGCTAGAATTCCGGGTACATGGCCTGTGGAATTATAGTGTGATATAATTAGCAATGGATTGTCAGATGTAAATCCGTAGTCTAAACTGGTATGAATGCAGCGTTTAATTTTTGAGAGAAAAGTTAACCATGATCATGGACACGTGTAGTGAATAGTGCATTCGTATTTTGCAGGCATATCTATCTCCTCTGTGGTAGATGGCGAATCCAGGGTGTTCTAGTCTCTAATTTGTTGACTCATCTCTTTTTTTGTGGCCATGGTTGTGTGCAAGTTTCTGTTTGTTGAGGAGGTGGATGAGAGCGCGGCTCCAATGGATCCGGTTGTCATGGTTTCGCTCCCGGGCGCCGTCCAGGCGATAGCAACATGCAAGGGGGCTGGTAGTTCGCCAGCGCTGGCCACGAGTGTGGACGCACAGATCTGCGAGGAGGGAAGGGGCGGGAAGGATAGATGCGAGTCGTCACTGCAGGTATCGGAAATGTCCATTGGTAAGATGACACCGCTGCTACCTGGATGGGCTAAGATGTCAGTCAGCTCGAATCCCTTTTGCGGTTTTCCATTTACTGCACTTTGAAAATTGATATAGTTGCGAAGTTTACAATTGCAAGCAGAGTGTGACAGTGGATTAGATGGGGGTCGCATCAAAATGATGTAGGATTAGAAAAATTGTTAGGCCTCTCAATGGTTATAATGTGCATTATGGGCATGAATCAACTGGTACAGTCAGCCCATTTTGGGTGTGGTTTTCATGGGGTTCCAGGTACAAGACATTGAAAATAGAAACATTCTATTGTTGGTGCTTGTGAGCGGCGGAAAATGCATATGAAAGATCATTATTGTGGGACGGTTTTAGTTCTTTTCGTGTTTCCTGAGATGGGCTAGGTGTAATTGCTGTTCGATGTGGCTGTTTGGTTCGGAATATGTGGTTAGTTGTTAGATTTAAATTTTAATAGCTGCATTTATGAGGCTGTTGGGTTGGGAAATGTCTGCATCTCTTGGATTTAATCCCTGTTTCATGGGGATGTTGGGTTTGGAAGTGTGGCACAATTCCTAAGGCATGGGCACTGCAATTGCAGGGTGAGGATAGGCACGGCCGCTCGTTGCAGGAAACCATGCTCGTCGTGTGTGACTGCATTTGAGAAAATTGTAAGGGGGTATGCAGAGAACCCTTCTAAGAACGTCATTGTGCCGATTCTGGGCGCAAGCTTTGATTCGCTAGGAGAAGCTTATGATTTCTGCAACCTTTATTCCTGGGAGAGAGGATTTGGAATAAGGTACAAGAAGAGTAGAGTGAATGTCGAGAGGATGAAGGGCATGCAGGAGATCGTGTGCGGGTGCTCGGTATGTGCCGTCGGCAGCCAGCATAAATTCTTTTCTATTCCTTTTTCTTGTGGGGAATTTATGCACACGCTGTGAAATTTTCTTGCAGGGGAAGGCTGGCGTGGAGAACACTAGGTCCTGCTGAAGGAAATATGCCCTAGAGGCAATAATAAAGTTATTATTTATTTCCTTATTTCATGATAAATGTTTATTATTCATGCTAGAATTGTATTAACCGGAAACATAATACATGTGTGAATACATAGACAAACAGAGTGTCACTAGTATGCCTCTACTTGATTAGCTCGTTAATCAAAGATGGTTATGTTTCCTAACCATAGACAAAGAGTTGTTATTTGATTAACGAGGTCACATCATTAGTTGAATGATCTGATTGACATGACCCATTCCATTAGCTTAGCACCCGATCGTTTAGTATGTTGCTATTGCTTTCTTCATGACTTATACATGTTCCTATGACTATGAGATTATGCAACTCCCGTTTACCGGAGGAACACTTTGGGTGCTACCAAACGTCACAACGTAACTGGGTGATTATAAAGGAGCATTACAGGTGTCTCCAAAGGTAGATGTTGGGTTGGCGTATTTCGAGATTAGGATTTGTCACTCCGATTGTCGGAGAGGTATCTCTGGGCCCTCTCGGTAATGCACATCACATAAGCCTTGCAAGCATTGCAACTAAAGAGTTAGTTGCGAGATGATGTATTACAGAACGAGTAAAGAGACTTGCCGGTAACGAGATTGAACTAGGTATTGGATACCGACGATCGAATCTCGGGCAAGTAACATACCGATGACAGAGGGAACAACGTATGTTGTTATGCGGTCTGACCGATAAAGATCTTCGTAGAATATGTAGGAGCCAATATGGGCATCCAGGTCCCGCTATTGGTTATTGACCGGAGACGTGTCTCGGTCATGTCTACATTGTTCTCGAACCCGTAGGGTCCGCACGCTTAAGGTTACGATGACAGTTATATTATGAGTTTATGCATTTTGATGTACCGAAGGTTGTTTGGAGTCCTGGATGTGATCACGGACATGACGAGGAGTCTCGAAATGGTCGAGACGTAAAGATTGATATATTGGAAGCCTATGTTTGGATATCGGAAGTGTTCCGGGTGAAATCGGGATTTTACCGGATTACCGGGAGGTTACCGGAACCCCCCGGGAGCCATAAGGGCCTTATTGGGCTTTAGTGGAAAAGTGAAAGGAGCTGCCCATGGTGGGCTGCGCGCCCCCCCCTCCCCTAGTCCAACTAGGACTAGGAGAGGTGGCCGGCCACCTATCTCTCTCTTTCCCACTTGGGAATCCTATTTGGAATAGGATTGGGGGGGGGGAGTCCTACTCCCGGTAGGAGTAGGACTCCTCCTGCGCCTCCATAGGGCTGGCCGCACCCCTCCCCCTTGGCTCCTTTATATACGGAGGCAGGGGGCACCTCTAGACACAAGTTGATCCACGTGATCTATTCCTTAGCCGTGTGCGGTGCCCCCTGCCACCATATACCTCGATAATACTGTAGCGGAGTTTAGGCGAAGCCCTGCTGCTGTAGTACATCAAGATCGTCACCACGCCGTCGTGCTGACGGAACTCTTCCCCGACACTTTGCTGGATCGGAGTCCGGGGATCGTCATCGAGCTGAACGTGTGCTCGAACTCGGAGGTGCCGTAGTTTCGGTGCTTGATCGGTTGGATCGTGAAGACGTACGACTACTTCCTCTACGTCGTGTCATCGCTTCCGCAGTCGGTCTGCGTTGGGTACGTAGAAAACACTCTCCCCCTCGTTGCTATGCATCACATGATCTTGCGTGTGCGCAGGAAATTTTTTGAAATTACTACGTTCCCCAACACCTGCCGGTGTGAGTGTCATGCGCTGATCAGATTACTCAGATCAGAGGACAATGAGTGGTACATCGTTCAGCACAGGAGAAGCACATCCACTCTCTCTAGCCAAATTTTGGCAGAAGATTCATTGGCCATCCCACAAACACATTGATGTGTACAGTCGTGAGTTGTGACTTGATCAAGCAGGTGAGGCAGAACAATGTCAACCTTGCAAAAAATGTACAACATTGTTGGGAGTTTTTTCGGGTCAATGAAGAATGTGCCGTTTACGAAGAGGTCTCTGAAAAATCTATGTGGAAAGATTAGCTAGGAGCAGGCGAATGACGATGTGAGGAAGACAATGGAAGTGTTTGCTGAATTGGGGGCAAAGGATCCACACTTTACATACCATGTGCAGGCAGACAAAGAGGGTCGGATAAAGAACTTGATGTGAGCGAATGGCAGCAGCAGGCTGAAGTACAGTTTCTTTGGTGATATAGTGATGTTTGATACAATGTACCGGACTAACCTTTACGACATGCCCTTAAGACTTTTTGTTGGGGTTAACAACAATTTTCAGAGTCTTATACTGGCTGGTGTACTGGTATGCGACGAGACTGAGGAAAGTTTTGAGTGTGTCTTTTCAGATTTTCTACAGATGATGAGAGGCGTGGCGCCGAAGACAATACTCATTGGTAATATGGCTTGTTTGATGATGTAAGATGATAACCTTATGATTCTTTGAGGATGAACTGATTAACTTGCTTATGTCATGATTGCAGACAAGAATCGGACGATGAATTGCATAAAAGAACAACATGTTTGGACATGGGTGATGTCCAGGGAGCAACCTCGGAAGTCTGCGAGGTGTAAGAATTGTGGGGTTGAGGGCCATAGGAGAAACACCTGCACTAAGGCAATGGAGATGAGGTTAGCAAATGTGGGATGCTGGAGTGTAGTGCTAGGCCCGACGGGCTGTTTTTTGTTAGTTGTAAACCTGTTATGTTGTGTTGTGGATTATTTTAGATTTTGTGTTGCACTCGTTGGCAGGCTGAACTGCAGTTAAAAAATCTAGCATTATTTCAGTAATTAAATGTCCATGGTGCGAATGATGGCTGTTGTCGTAGTTAGCTGCTTGATCTTACTGATTCTTGCAATTTGTATGTTGAATCCTTGGGGTGATCTTGCTTATTTTTGCAGTATGGTTTGTTCTGTTGAATGATCTGGTCATTCAGATCTGGGATGGCGGCGCTGTGAAAGAATCTTGCTTTTTTTAAAGGTAATAATGAAAACATCTTGCTGTGTGGAGGGGGTGGAGAAAAATAAAGGGGCAAACGACGCCCGTCATTACGTCTGAGTTGTGGCCCAGAACGGTGTCCCGCGTCTGAGCCTTCCCGTGTTAGACGGCAACCGTCCCATTGATTGCGATAGTTGGTGGGCCATGGCCCGAAATTTGTGCACATATACTAACTGGAATACCCTGACACATACAGTGGACTGGTGTGGATCTAGATGCCAACGGGCGATTCAGATAACGGGCGCATCTGTGATCGAGCTCAGAATAGCACTTCCGGTTATCCAGCCACTATGTCTATATATAACCGGTGCTGATTTTAATAGGGCGCCTAAAAGGCGGTGTATTTGGCCGGCCCAGTACTCAAGCATTATTTTGACTGTTTTGCATTGGCTTCTTCGGGAGGGCTTTTTACCAGTTTTTTTTCTTTTTATTATTATCTTTTGTTCTTGGTTTTCTTCTGTCTTCACATTGTTCATTTGTTTCATTAGGTTTACATCGTTTTTCTTCTTTTTTTTTTCAATACATTACTACCTTTCTCACACACAATGTACATTCTTCATATACATCAAGATTTTTTTATACATCTTTATAATTTTAAAAATAGACAATTAACATTTTAAAAATAATTTTTTTCGTGTCTAAAAGTTTTGTATACACCAAGAACATTTTTTGTACACATTTAGCAACTTTCCAATACATGATTAAGATTTTTTGAAAACATTTGATTTCTACTTTTGTCATGCACATTATACATTCTTGTATACGTATGAACAATTATTTTTGTACATGTTTACCATTTTATAAATACCTTTTTCATATACATTGTACATTTTTCGTGTACAGAAGGAACAATTAGGTCCTAATGAAAACGTCCGTAAGTAATATAATTTTCGGCGACGAGAGAGTATCTCAGAGTACTCGCGCGGTTCCGCATCCTGAAAGGTGTCGGGAGAAAATGAAGCCATGGTCGTGATGAATCAAGCTAAGCTTGAGATGCAAGCAACCAAATCCAAAGCTTGTACTGAACTGACTCGGACTGCATTCCGATTTCTTCCCGGATCACAAATGAACACGGCTTCGATCACATCACGGATCACTTCACTAGTTAAAAGGCCTTCGATCCCATCTACAGCGCCCATCCAATCTTCCCCATCGTCTCCTCTCCTCCACCGCATCCTCTCGCATCTTCCGGCCCTTACCCAGCGACCGCCATCCACCTGTTCCCATGGAGATTGCCCACCGGGAGCCCTTCAGCGTCATGTGCGGCCACGGCCGGAAGCGCCCGCTGGAGATCCTTCGCCAGCGGTTCCAGTCAGAGATCGTTGCGGTCCGTCGCCTCCTCGCCGAGGCGGCCGCCGTGCTTCCCGCCTCGTCCCCGACGTCGGCTCCCCGTGTGTTCGTCCGTCCAGCCGAGGAACCGCCAGCCAAGAAGAGGAAGGCGTCCCATGCCGTTCCCGTGAGGAAGATGACGTCCAAGGAGCGGAGCCAACTCTACGCGGACCTCACCAAGCTAGCCAAGCTCTCTGAATCTCATGTGCTCCCTGCTCATATCCTGGAGCTGTTGAAGAAGCAGAGCCGCCGCGGCATCTGCGACGATTACATCGAGATCGAGATGAACGCCGTCCAAGACGAGGCCCTTGTGGAGATGCAGAAGCAGCTGGACAAGTTCGTTCGAGAGAGGGCGAATCCGTCCACGCATCAGCACAAGAACATGATGGCCGAGGAGGAGGACGAAGACGTTGACATCGTCGGCGGCGTCTCCCCTTTGCCGATCAGGCCGACACCAGTGCAGCTTGTAGACATCTGCAGCGAGGCCTCACCTCTGAAGAATCTTGGCGAAGATGCAACCATCAGCGGCAGCAACGGTTTGGTTTCTGGTTCTTCTCACCAGAGCATCGACAGTCCAGCTCCGGCAGAGCTCGCTGCCAACACTAGGCCTCCAACACGCGACCTCATCGCCCGTGCCAGCGAGATTCTGGAAAGGCGGCGAAAGGAGGCGACGTCCCGGGCGAGGGAGAAGGCCCGTCAGCAAGTGCTCGAGATGGAGAGGACGGCAATGTTCAACGAGAGCCTAGACGAGGACGTGAAGGTGCTCGGCATCGATCAGTACAACACGGCGAGGTCGAACAACTTGTTGCGACAGATGGGACTCTTCCCGAAGGACAAGGCTGACGACGACGACAACCTGAAGCAGCAGCAGCAGCCGCAGCGTCAAAGCTTCCAAGAAGATTTAGAGGAAGGGGAGATTCGGCTGTGATCGTCGTGGCTAGCAAACAAAGCTTGTAGTTCTCTTCTGCTGCTGAACGTAGTAATTCTGATGATGATAGCTGAGACTTAATGCTGTTCTTGAGGCCTCAGAGTAGGCGTGTAAGCATGATTGATTGAGAAAGTTGTGTCTCTGTTTGGTCATGTAGGCACACCTCTTATGTAGACCATATTTGGAAGTACATGATCGATTATACAGAGTATCAGCTAAACTAGTTTTTTCTTTACACATATTTGTGGTGCTGCGGTGTGTAAATGCTCATTATAAAAGTTGGATCATCTCCGGGAAAGATTAACGGAGATTTCCATTTTTGAGAAAGATTAACAGAGATGTCCATTTCCGAGAAACAGAGATGTCTGTTAGGGGAGAGTTTGCACATGCTCTGGGGAGTATACTTGGAGTTTTCACATTAATTTATTTGTCACAAGCTGCCCTTGGCTCAAACCTGGGTTCCACGTTGCAATGAAGGAATTGGTAGCGTCAAGAATACAAGCTCAAGGATTTCATCCTGTGATGTGGCATTCCATGTTGCGGATGCTCGCATATGGGGATTTAGGGATGCATTTGTGAAGCATCACCTACAGAAGGGACAGGGAGTTGTTGGAGATGCAGTTATCTCAAACAAGCCCAGTTTTTCAAAAGATGTCAGTGATGCAGTATCCCCTGGCACACTATGCTCGTATGTTTGCATTAGCTGCCTGTGTTGCAGTATACTAGTGATGATGTTTACATATTGGAATCTTTTCCTGCCACTGAACTGTCGAGAAGATGGCGACCAGAAGGCACTTCTGGAGTCTATTTATGGTCTGATGAAATCGTGGAGCATAGTGATGACATGCCTGTGACTGGTAATGGGTTTCTGAAGAAAACAGATGCCCAAAATCCAGAAAGTAGGCGTTGTGAATCAGCTTGGTGCTTCACAGAAGCAAAAGGATGCGAGGGAGCACTGAAAATGCTGTAGCAAGTATCAGTTTGTCTGACCGATAAAAGCACCAAGATCAAAATCAAGATCTAAAGCATGGAATCACTTCACGAAGAAGGATGGAGCACAGGCAATTTGCAACTATTGCAAAAAGAGCTATGCAGCCGACCCAAAAAATACATGAGACTTCTCTTAAGCATGACAATGGAATTTATCTCAAGGCCTCATCCTCAGAAAGTGGGAAGTAAACCCATTTTCATGGATTTTATTAGATTGTGGGCAACGCAACCATTTTCTGACAATCCAACTGTTGAGCACTCGTGTAGCTGTATGCATAGGATATGACTCTGCATTTGGAATTTCTCTCAAGATCCGGGTTGATGTCGTTTCTTCTGAAAAGTAGGGTGAAGAAAGGAGCGCTGGATCGATGTTGTAATAAACTAAGTTCTACATGTAGCTTGTGTGGTTGTGCTGTTGTGCTAAACTTTCTTCTTGCCTTGTACTAAATATTTTCGTGAGTTAGTCGCAGTTATATTATATTTGAAAGTGCGTTAGCACATACTCCATCCGGATTGCGATCGGGCGTGGTGTTTGTCTAAGCGGTTCAGCCCTGGCTATGGCGCTGCTCATGCCGGCTATCAGTAACCTATCAAGAAGCCCAAAGAGCTGCCGCACACATAGCTTCTGAGTACATATCAGTGTCTTGGTGTAGGTCTAATTAACAAAGTAGAATAATTGAACAAGCTGAAGTGCATCTCAAAACACTGATGAAAGTAGATAATTTGTTCAGAGTAAACTGTATAGAGCAACTGGAGCTTTGTCCTTATGCAAACTTGTGTCCTGCTGTGTGCAAAGATAAAGTATATATGAATCCTTTGCATTATCACCATCATCATCATCAAAACTGCATACACTACCATACCGGTCCCTTATTTCACTTAGAGAAACCCGTTGTTCACAAATACTACCCATGTTCGGGTGTTGGTTCGACCTTCATGACAGTCAATCTGAGCATTTTTTTAGGCACATATTTTCTGAATCATTTCATGTACCTTGGCCATGCCATCAGCAATCTTCAAAATAATTACTGGAGCAGAGAAGAGTGAGCACGAAACATGCAGTGAAGCTTCAGGAGGAAACTTCAGTGGAGTAGTTAAAGAAATTAGGTCTTGGAAAAATCTGTTTACCTCTCTTGTACTTTTACAAATGAGTCTAGGAGCTCAAATTTTGAGCCTCATAATCTTGCTAGGCATGCGCTTTCATTGGATCAGGATTCAGGGGCGCCATCTTTGGTTTGGACAGCCACATGATCCGAATGTAACACCTTCATCATTTTAACCTATCCCAATGAAATACCTATAACATCTGATGAATAAAGAGTAGCAGAGTTTCTGTGTAAACATCAAATGTAATGACCACACCATTGTAGATATCCATTACTTTTAGAAAATGACACACGATAGGAGTATTATTCTAAAAGGAAATTCTAAGGTTTTTAAAAAATCATGAATTTGGAAAAAAAAAGGGAAAATTATTGCAAATTTGGAAAAAAATGTTCATGAATACAAAAAAATTCTTCTGAATTTAAAAATTGGAACAAGAAAAAGGAAATAAAAAACCTGGAAAAAATAGAATTAAAACAAAAGAGAATCCAAAAATGTTCTCAATTTCGAAAAGGAATGATGAATTTGGAAAAAGTGTGATTTGACATTATTTAAAAAATGTTTACAAATTTTAATTTTTTTTCATAAATTCGGAAAATATTCGTGCATTTTAAAAGTTTTCAGGAAATTAAAATAATGTTCCTGAATTTAAAAAAACTAGAAGAAAGTCGAATAAATCGAGATATAAAATTGGCCAGGGAAGGTTATAGAACCTATGCAAAACAAGTGCAAAACAGACTTAGAGAATACGAATAACTGTGTTGCGCGGGTTGGGGGAATACTACTACATGGTTATCCAGCCGCTATGTCTATATATCGCCCGTGCTGATGTTTAATAGGGCTTGCCGGAAAGGCGGTGAATTTGGCCGGCCCAGTACTCAAGCATTATTTTGACTGTTTTCCATTGGTTTCATCGGGGTTTCCTTTGTTCTTGGTTTTCTTCTGTTTTCACGTTGTTCAATTGTTTCATTAGGTTTACAACGTTTTTCTTCTTTTTTTCAATATATGACTGCCTTTCTCACACACAATATACAGTATTCATATACATCTTTATCATTTTAAAAATAGACAATTACATTTTAGAAATTATGTTTTTGGTGTCTAAATTTTTTTTATACACCAAGAACATTTTTTGTACACATTTAACAACTTTCCAATACAAGATTAAGATTTTTTTGTAAACAAATTGATTTCTACTTTTTTCACGCACATTGTAATTCTTGTATACATTTTTTTGGAAAGGAGGAAGACCCCGGGCCTCTGCATCTGGGTGATGCATGCAACTATTTTATTATTATTCACAAAAGACCTTACAAAGTAATACATCAGTAAGACTAAAGCAACTATCTAGGCAATATCTGTCGCTACTCCTATCCAGTTGATGAAGGGATGCTGATAGTCTGGGCCTAATGTCAAATAGACCTCGCAACCAAACCTAACATCTAAGACCTGAGGCCCCAACCAAGCCACCTGTTGGGTATGGGACACCCACCGTCCGGCACACACTTAGAGGCCGCCGCCGCCAACTGCCACCAATCCATCTTCAGAGTTGTACTGACGCATCAACCTTGCCCGGTCTAGCTGCCACGCCACCACGATGCCAGACAAAGTCACCATCCTGCGCTCATCCACCAGCACACGCCCAGAGCGAGACATCTGCGGCGAGGCCTCACCTCTGAAGAATCTTGGCGAAGATGCAACCATCAGCGGCAGCAACGGTTTGGTTTCTGGTTCTTCTCACCAGAGCATCGACAGTCCAGCTCCGGCAGAGCTCGCTGCCAACACTAGGCCTCCAACACGTGACCTCATCGCCCGTGCCAGCAAGATTCTGGAAAGGTGGCGAAAGGAGGAGACGTTTTGGGTGAGGGAGAAGGCCCGTCAGGAAGTGCTCGAGATGGAGAGGACAACAATGTTCAATGAGAGCCTAGACGAGGACGTGAAGACGCTCGACATTGATCAGTACGACACAGTGAGGCCGAACAACTTGTTGCGACAGATGGGACTCTTCCGCAAGGACAAGGCCGACGACGACGACGACTTGAAGCAGCAGCAACAGCAGCATCAAAGCTTGCAAGAAGATTTAGAGGAAGGGGAGATTCGGCTTTGATCGTCGTGGCTAGCAAAGAAAGCTCGTACTGTAGTTCTCTTCTGCTGCTGAACGTGATGTTTTGTTTGTGTACACATGTTTGGGATGTGACGATGGCAGCTAATTGATTTGATTGCAATCTTGTCTAGCAACATGCTGACACTAGCTTGATGCTGTTCTTCAGGCCTCAGAGTAGGCGTGTAAGCATGATTGAATGAGAAATTTACATGATCGATTATAGAACAGAGTATCAGCTAAATTAGTTACTATATCTTTTTTACACAAGTTTGTGGTGCTGCGGTGTGTAAATGCTCATCATAAATTCGGCCCATCTCCGTGAAAGATAACAGAGATGTCCATTTTTGAGAAAGATTAATAGAGACTTTCTCTCCGAAATCACTGTTGCCTTTTGCCTCAGTTTCCTGTCTTTGATCCACATCAAAGTCACATGTTGCTGGTCTTGAACTTATAATTATCACAAATAAGATGAATTGGGAGTGAGGCTGATCTGCTGTGTACAGGACATGAGGCTAGGTTCTTCACACAAATGTTCGGTCAGAGTAGCCATTTTTTTGACAATCGGTTAGAGTAACAATTCAATTGCTTAGCAATCTACAATGTAGTTTATGTCCCTGTTGTAAATTGCATATTTGATAAACTGGTTTTGAGGTTCAATGTGAATAAGCTTGGATCAAACCATTTAAGCTATGGAAGTGTTAGTGTGGGCTATTTTAGGTTTTACATCAAGAAAATAGTCTAGGAAGTGCACTGGTGTTCCAAAGTTTTTCAGAAGGAATATTTTATTACCTTAAAAAACATCAAGCTAATGTATTGTTGTTCTAATTAATAAATGTTGTTGTCCTTTCACCTTTCAAGATATCACGGCCATCAATCTGCTCTGGTTAATATATTGGAAATTCTCACAATTATCTCTGAAAGACACAAGCTGCCCTTGGCTCAAACCTGGGTTCCATGTTGCAATAACAGAAATGGTATGTCCCATGGTGGTAGCCTCAAGAATACATTCTTACATTTTCATGGTTGTTACATTCACGGAGTATGCATTTCAACCTGTGATGTGGCATTCCACATTGCCGATGCTCATATGTGGGGATTTAGGGATGCTTGTGTGGAGCATCACCTACAGAAGGGATAGTGGGTTTCTGGAGACGTATTTCTCTCAAACATTCTCTGCTTCTTGAAAGATGTCAGTCAGGTCTCTAAACTGGATTGCAGAGTTCATACACCAGTGATGATGTTTACATATTGGAGTTTTTCCTCCCACGGGATTGCTGAGAAGATGGTGAGCAGAAGGCACTTCTGGAGTTTGTTTGCGTTATGATGAAACAGAATCTACTGCGCAGTCTGAAGGTATCTACTCATGTAGACTTTGATTCTCCTCAGTTCGGTGACATGCCTTTGGTACTTCACAGAAGCAAAAGGATGTGCAGGAACACTGAAAATGCTGCATTATAAGAAACACCCAACGCTCCTTTCTTACCATATTTTCTAAGAAAATACATAACCCGAATTCTGATAAAAATTCCATTCTTCAGGTGCAGTCCTATGCATACAGCTACACCAGCGCCCAACAGTTGGATGAAAATGGGAGGGTCAGTTCCCACTTTCTGAAGATGAGGCTTTGAGGTCAATTCCATGGTCATGCTTAAGATGTCTCAACAGACGAGAAGTCCCATGTTGTTTTCGGTCAGCTGCGTAGTCCTTTTTGCAATGGATGCAAATCATCCGTGCTCCATCCATCATTGTGAATTGATCCCATACTTTTGATATTAATCTTGGTGCATTTATGGATTGTGTAGAAGGATGGTGTTGGATAACATTGATGTTCTTATAAACTAAGCTCTACGTGGTGTTTGTACTATTGTGATCTTCTTGTTTTGCCAATATTATTCTGTCTCCTCCGTTAGTCACAGCTATATACAGTTTCAAATTGCACTAGCGTGCCTATATTTATGCAGTCGCGGAGTGTTGAGTGTCTTGGTCGACACATCGCTCAGAGAACTCTTCAAATGGTTTGAAAATGGGGGTATATCAGACCTTTCGGT
>NC_053026.1:473907949-473921009 GCF_003073215.2 Triticum urartu
TACAGGGACATTTTGGTGTAGGGACTAAAAAACTCCGTGTCAGTCCCATCTAAACCAAACAGGAGGGACTTTTAGGGACTAAAAGTGGGCATTTGGGACTAAAGAAAGAAGACCCCGAGGGAGTCTTTTTGGGACTTTTTCCAACAGTTGCCCCTGCCACGCATCGCACCTTGTCTCTATTAGTTCATTACTAGGGGTAACATGGTCTTTTAGCATGTCATTTAATAACCTCTAGTCCATGTTTAGTCCCTGGAACCAAGCAGGTAGGGACTAGGGAGTTTTTAACCAAACAGGGCCTTAGATTAACAACAGCTAAAGAGTTGCACGGGACAGTGGACGCACCAGCACCATGTGCATCTACCGATGTACTGGGGTGATGCACAGTCTGTTGCAACAAAGAACAAACAACCAAGGAGCATATTTGTGTTGGTCCCAGTTTTGTTATCTTTAGACACCTTTCCCTATGTGAGCGCAGCAAATCTAGTCCTGCTCAAACTCTACAGCCTTGTCCCCCAAAACAAAAGATCAGTTCGTTAGATGTGCGTACTGCGTTTGTCATTGTTTTCCCTTTTCGACCAACGTAGGTGCTGGATAGCCAGTCTGTACTAGTACTTTCCCCACTTCCTTTCCTCTGTGAACCACGTCCTAGATTTATGCTATACAACTTTCCCCACTACTTTCCCCCATTCCTGTCCTCTTTGAACCACGTCTTAGATTCATGCGATACAACTTTCCCCACTACTTTCCCCCTTCCTTTCCTTTTTGAACCACGTCCTAGATTCATGCTATACAACTTTTCCCACTACTTTCCCCCATTCCTTTCCTCTTTGAACCACGTCCTAGATTCATGGTATACAACTTTCCCCACTACTTTCCTGTTTGATCCAACACCTAGATTCAGTGCAGAAGCGGAAAAAGCCCACATGCAGCTAGAGCAATGCATGTGGAATAAGTAAATTATACCTTAAGGTTCTTGGGGTGTGGTTCGGTGGGCGACCGGAGGCCGTTCGACCCACACTATGTACGGCGGCGAAGAAGAAGGGGTCGGAGGCCCTCCGCGCGCCGCTGGGTGAAAGTGAACAGCTGCCGGTAGTGGATTCCCTCCCTCGCCGACGGCGACAGCGTTAAGCCTCCTTCCCTTCCCGGCGGACGGATCCTGCCGGCTCTTTGACCAGCAGTGAGGGGAGAGAGAGAGAGGCCAACGAAGTCTTGTTTAGATCTGGAGAGGGTGAGAGAGTGTGAAGAGAGCAACTACAAGCAGACCAGCAGTGAGGGGAGAGAGAGAGGCCAACGAAGTCTTGTTTAGATCTGGAGAGGGTGAGAGAGTGTGAAGAGAGCAACTACAAGCGTTGAGGCTCCAGCGTGTATATATATACTGGAGAGAGTGAAGAGTGCAAACCCTAGAAAACAAGCGCCGAGGCTGCAGCTTATACGTGATGAGGTGATTATACGGTCACTACGAGATCGTATAGCTCCGTATCCATCCATTTTGACCAGTCAAAGAATCCTCCTGGCATGAATTATGCTCAAGTGTAGTTATCGAACCCGAGACCTCAAGTTTGATGAGCGAACAGGCTAACCAGCTACACAACCCTCCCGTTATGTTCAACGAGAGGAAAATAACCTTTTATACATTCCTGCATTCGTGTGACAAGCATGCCGTGTTTTTTGTGTGTGTGGGAGTCATTGGGATTTAAATCATAATCATGTCATGTGGCTTTGGTGGTAAGACTATCCACAGTGGTGCAGAAATAATGCAGCCTTAGTCACCTTACCTCTCTCCACGTAGTACGTTGGGTCCCACCAGTCAGAGGGTGAAACAAACAAATTAATAAGAAAAATTAAAAGCGCCAGCGGTGTATCTTACCTCACACATCTCGCTACTGCTCGGGAACACTGTCCAATTGATCCCTCTGTTCGCTCACGTACTATTTTAAGTGAATCCTTATTATAACATGCACACAAATTTTGGGCACTTGTATTCGACTAAGTCAGTGTGCTCTCTGTGTGTATGACTCCCTCCTTCTAGGTGTAATAAGTCATGTTAGAACGTGCAGTGGGACCAAGGTGCAAGAAGATTGGAGGAGAAGGAGAAATTTGACCGGTCATTCCTCGAATCAAAGCCCTGATTTCTGTCTCTAAACGCAACAATTAATCCAAACAACTAAGAGATGCCATTTTAGCTACCATGCAGGGCCACGTATTAACTGACATGCAAGCCGACTTTGATTTCTTGCTGATCAACGCGTAGTTGCGCTCCATGCATTGGGTTTCCGGGAGATAACAAGGCAGAGTAAGGAGTGTTTGGTTACATTGCTTAGGCTGGTCATAGTGGTGAGTAACTTGGACTAGTACAGCATATGTTACTAGTCTATGTTACTACTACGCGAAGTTTGCCGTCGGAAGCGAGCCGATCTGGCTCTCCTGAGCTAGCAAGGTTTTTCTAGCCCACCCAAGCTAGCTGGCCCACAAAAGCTAACATATTTTAACAGTTCCAAACGCCTAACCTTGCCCGGCTATGCTATAAGTTGTTCTTGCTAAGGATCCAAGAGAGATGTGTGTAGTGTACGATTTTAGCCGCGAGAGTGGTGCATCCTCTCGTTTCTGGGCGTGTCCGGTAGGGACAGCGGACAGCTGCCACGCCCGCTCCTGACCAGCCTGGCCCACCCAAAGCCCCTCCATCGCCCGCACGCGCTTCCCGCCCGAAACGGTCAGCGCCGTTCCAAAGAATCGGTGCCGCATTCATGCCCGGGCAGAGCGGACGCGACCTCTCACTGGCGCCTGCGTTGAAGGGAGAAGCGGATTCAAGAGTGATGGTTGCTTCGTCCGTCCAACTTACTGCTGGGTCTATGTGATTTGACGGCTCATTGGTCATTATTACTGAGGTGGTAGGACTGCTGGATGTCCCACGCTTTCGGCGAAAGGAGGTACTACTAGATTACAATTTTCTCCATTCTTACGGCGGAGGAGTGCAAGAGCAGTGAAAACACGCAGGCTCAGTGATTACATGGCCCACCTCACACTACAACTTTATTTATAAATGACGCGGCACCTACTACTCGTTCTCCTATAAACCTTGCGCTTGGCATCTCCAAACTATTAACCTTGCGATTGGCTCTTCGCCTCTTCGGGAAGTCGAGCAATAATGGTACTGCAGTATATATCGTTCTGGCTATATGAGACCGAATGAATTTTGCACGTCCACCACGTGGCGAGGGTCGAGGGCGAGGGAGAGTGCGTACTATTACGTCCGTTTCAATATGGACTACATACGGAGAAAATGAGTGAATCTACACTCTAAAATACGTCTATATTGATAACCCACAAGTATAGGGGATGCAACAGCTTTCGAGGGTAGAGTATTCAACCCAAATTTATTGATTCGACACAAGGGGAGCCAAAGAATATTCTCAAGTATTAGCAGCTGAGTTGTCAATTCAACCACACCTGGAAACTTAGTATCTGCAGCAAAGTGTTTAGTAGCAAAGTAATATGATAGTGGTGGTAGCGGCAACAAAAGTAAAGACAGCAAAAGTAATGTTTTTGGTATTTTGTAGTGATTGTAACAGTAGCAGCGGGAAAGTAAATAAGCGAGAACCAGTATATGGAAAACTCGTAGGCACCGGATCAGTGATGGATAATTATGCCGGATGCGGTTCATCATGTAACAGTCATAACATAGGGTGACACAGAACTAGCTCCAATTCATCAATGTAATGTAGGCATGTATTCCATATATAGTCATACGTGCTTATGGAAAAGAACTTGCATGACATCTTTTGTCCTACCCTCCCGTGGCAGCGGGGTCCTATTGGAAACTAAGGGATATTAAGGCCTCCTTTTAATAGAGAACCGGAACAAAGCATTAGCACATAGTGAATACATGAACTCCTCAAACTATGGTCATCACCGGGAGTGGTCCCGATTATTGTCACTTCGGGGTTGCCGGATCATAACACATAGTAGGTGACTATAGACTTGCAAGATAGGATCAAGAACTCACATATATTCATGAAAACATAATAGGTTCAGATCTGAAATCATGGCACTCGGGCCCTAGTGACAAGCATTAAGCATAGCAAAGTCATAGCAACATCAATCTCAGAACATAATGGATACTAGGGATCAAACCCTAACAAAACTAACTCGATTACATGATAAATCTCATCCAACCCATCACCGTCCAGCAAGCCTACGATGGAATTACTCACGCACGGCGGTGAGCATCATGAAATTGGTGATGGAGGATGGTTGATGATGACGACGGCGACGAATCCCCCTCTCCGGAGCCCCGAACGGACTCCAGATCAGCCCTCCCGAGAGGTTTTAGGGCTTGGCGGCGGCTCCGTATCGTAAAACGCGATGATTTCTTCTCTCTGATTTTTTTCTCTCCGAAAGCAAATATATAGAGTTGGAGTTGGCGTCGGAGGGTTTCCAGGGGGCCCACGAGGTAGGGGCGCGCCCTGGGGCGCCCCCCACCCTCGTGAGAAGGGTGTGGGCCCCTGGTCTTCATCTTTGGCGAGGATTTTTTATTGTTTTTTCTAAGATGTTCCGTGGAGTTTCAGGTCATTCCGAGAATATTTGTTTTCTGCACATAAAACAACACCATGGTAATTCTGCTGAAAACAGCGTCAGTCCGGGTTAGTTCCATTCAAATCATACAAGTTAGAGTCCAAAACAAGGGCAAAAGTGTTTGGAAAAGTAGATACGACGGAGACGTATCAACTCCCCCAAGCTTAAACCCTTGCTTGTCCTCAAGCAATTCAGTTGACAAACTAAAAGAAAGAAAGAAAAACTTTTACAAACTCTGTTTGCTCTTGTTGTTGTAACTATGTCAAGCCAGCATTCAAGTTTTCAGCATAGATCATAACTAACCACATTTGCAATAATTCTCAGGTCTCACAATTACTCATATCAATAGCATAATCAACTAGCAAGTCATAATAATAAATCTCGGATGACAACACTTTCTCAAAACAATCATAATATGATATAACAAGATGGTATCTCGCTAGCCCTTTCTGAGACCGCAAAACATAAATGCAGAGCACCTTTAAAGATCAAGGACTGACTAGACATTGTAATTCATGGTAAAAGAGATCCAATCATAGTCATACCCAATATAAATTAACAGTGATGAATGCAAATGACGGCTGTGCTCTCCAGCTAGTGCTTTTTAATAAGAGGGTGATGACTCAACATAAAAGTAAATGGATAGGCCCTTCGCAGAGGGAAGCAGGGATTTGTAGAGGTGCCAGAGCTCGGTTTTGAAATAGAGATAAATTGTATTTTGAGCGGTATACTTTCATTGTCAACGTAACAACTAAGAGATGGCGATATCTTCCATGCTAAACACATTATAGGCGGTTCCCAAACAGAATGGTAAAGTTTATACTCCCCCTCCACCAACAAGCATCAATCCATGGCTTGCTCGAAACAACGAGTGCCTCCAACATACATCAGGTCCCAGGGGGAGTTTTGTTTGCAATTAATTTTGATTTAGTTTGCATAAAGCATGGGACTGGGCATCCCGGTGACCAGCCATTTTCTCGTGAGTGAGGAGCGGAGTCCACTCCTCTTGAGAATAACCCGCCTAACACGAAGATAAGGACAACCTCTTGTTGATACATGAGCTATTCGAGCATACAAAACAGAATGTTTATTTGAAGGTTTAGAGTTTGGCACATACAAATTTACTTGGAACGGCAGGTAGATACCGCATATAGGAAGGTATGGTGGACTCATCTGGAATAACTTTGGGGTTTAAGGGATTGGATGCACAAGCAGTATTCCCGCTTAGTACAAGTGAAGGCTAGCAAAAGACTGGGAAGCGACCAACTAGAGAGCGACAACAGCCATGTACATGCATTAAAATTAATAAACATTGGATGCAAGCATGAGTAGGATATAATCCACCATGAACATAAATATCGTGAAGGCTATGTTGATTTTGTTTCAACTACATGCGTGAACATGTGCCAAGTCAAGTCACTTAAATCATTCAAAGGAGGATACCACCCCATCATACCACATCATAATCATCTCAATAGCATGTTGGCACACAAGGTAAACCATTATAACTCATAGCTAATCAAGCATGGCACAAGCAACTATGATCTCTAATTGTCATTGCAAACATGTTTATTCATAATAAGCTGAATCAAGAATGAGGGACTCATCATATTTACAAAAACAAAAGAGGTCGAGTTCATACCAGCTTTTCTCATCTCAGTCAGTCCATCATATATCATCATAATTGCCTTTCACTTGCACGACCGAACGGTGTGAATAATAATAAGAGTGCACGTGCATTGGACTAAGCTGGAATCTGCGAGCATTCAATAAACAGGAGAAGACAAGGCAATATGGGCTCTCTGGTTAATCAACAATAATGCATATAAGAGCCACTTCAACAATTTAATTATGGTCTTCTCCTACTGACCCCCAAAGAAAAGAAAAGAAATAAAACTATTTACACGGGAAAGCTCCCAACAAGCAAAAGAAGAACGGGAAATATTTTTGGGTTTTCTTTTTAATTATTACTACTACAGCAGAAAAATAAACTACTACTAATTTTTTTTGGTTTTCTTAAGGTTTAACAAACACACAAGAAGAAAGCAGGAAAAAGAAAATAAACTAGCATGGATATTACAGTGAAAAAGTATGAGCACCGACATCTAGCAATGAGTGTGTGTGAGCATAAATGTAATGTCGGTGAGAAATACGTACTCCCCCAAGCTTAGGCTTTTGGCCTAAGTTGGTCTATGGCCACGGCTGGCCTGGCGGATATCCATAATAATAGTTGTTGGGGTCGTACTGTGATGAGGAAGGAATAGTTGGGATCATACGTGATGAAGAAGAAGACTCTGACTGCCACTGGCTGACAGTCATCTCTGGATCCCAAGAATAAACAGATTGTCGTGGAGGCTCATCTTGTGGTTCCTGTTCTGGCTCCTCGACTGGTGCAGGGTTCCGGTAGGCGTGAATAGCCGTCAACGGAACAAGGTACGTGCCTGCAGTCAAATCAAACAAAGAAGGAGCAGGCAAGGTAATAGTCTCAGGATGATGTTTATTAAAGAACAATTGATATTTAAGCTCCCCTGCCCTATTTTTAACAATAAAATCATGTGCCACCATACTTTTATGATCTAGATAAACACGGGGCAGCACCTTTTCTTCCTTCTCAGCATGCCTAATAGGTATGTTAAAATGTGCGGCTAGGCGTGTGGCATAGATGCCTCCAAAGATGGGGCCCTTAGTACGGTTCATATTTAACCGTCTAGCAATAATACCGCCCAAACTAAAAGTGTTATCACTGTATAAACCTTGGAGCAGAATAATTAAATCAGGGATACTAAGGTTTCCAGAATTTCCGCGTCCAATTAAACAACGACTAGCAAATAATGCAAAGTAACGCAAAACAGGAAAATGTATGCTAGTGATTCGTGCGTCGGAAACCTTCCTGGTTTCTCCTACAGTGATATTATCAATAAACCCAGCCACATCATCATGATGTGGTTCTTCTGTCTTGCCCTCAAAAGGGACTAAACAAATCCGACAGAAATCATAAAGTGACATCTCCTTATGCTCATCATATAAATGAAACTCCACCGTAGGTGGTGAGTTCCTAGAATGAAAATGAAAGTTTTGCACAAAAGTATTTGTGAGTAAGAGATACTGATCGCATTGGTCGTGGAGGAAAGCGGTGAGGCCTGCATTGTGAGCCAATTCATGAAAATCTTCATAGATACCGGCTGCTCTCAAGAAATCTTCAGAAGGCCATTCACACGCCCGAATCTCCGCGGTGCGGCAAAATTATACTTAGGCTTCGGTGCCTTTTCCTTCGAGCTTTGGCTCGATGAGCCCCTCAAAAATCTCCTCATTATTTTTCTGAAATAATCTGAAATTTTTAGTAACTTCAAACAAAAGTGAACCAACTTCAATAAAACTGATAGCAACTACTCCTACAAGTGCCTAGAGCCTATATCAAGCATTAGAACTACTTGGAACCATATAAATTTGACATGCAAGCTCAAGAACATGGTCACCTATGCAGCACAAATTTGCAAAGAATAAAGCACTAGAACAAAAACTAATTGGACCAATGGAGGAGTCACATACCAAGGAACAATCTCCCCAAGCAGTTTTGCGAGAGGTGCTTTGAGCAAGGAGATCGAAAATCACAGCAAAAGTGGCTGGAACTCGTGCTTGAGTTGGTTTTTCGGGTTTGTGTGAGATAGAGGAAGAAGATGGGTGCTGGGATAAGTGGAGGAGGGCCACGTGGGCCCACGAGGCAGGGGCGCGCCCTATAGGGGGGGCGCCCACCACCCTCGTGGCCAGGTGGCAGCTCCTCCCGCGGTAATTTTTGCACAGTAAATCCTCAAATATTCCCGAAAAAATCATATTAAATTGGCATGTCATTCTGAGGACTTTTATTTTCGGGATATTTTTATATTGCACGGATAAGTCAGGAAACAGACAGAAAAATACTATTTTTACTTTATTTAATATAAATAACAGAAAGTAAAAGTGGGGTACAGAAGTTTGTGCTTCTAGTTTCATCCATCTCATGCTCATCAAAAAGAATCCACTAACAAGGTTGATCAAGTCTTGTTAACAAACTCATTCCGATAATCATGAAACCGGAGAAATTTCGAATAACACTAAGTTACCTCAACGGGGATATGCACATCCCCAATAATAAGAATATCATATTTCTTCTTGACAGTAGGAAGAGGAAATTCAAAACCTCCAAATATAATCGATGGAATTTTTCCAATAGAGTTGATACTATGAACTTGAGGTTGTTTCCTCGGAAAGTGTACCGTATGCTCATTACCATTAACATGAAAAGTGACATTGCCTTTGTTGCAATCAATAACAGCCCCTGCAGTATTAAGAAAAGGTCTTCCAAGAATAATAGACATACTATCATCCTCGGGAATATCAAGTATACAAAGTCCGTTAAAATAGTAACGTTTGCAACCACAACAGGCACATCCTCACAAATACCGACAGGTATAGCAGTTGATTTATCAGCCATTTGCAAAGATATTTCAGTAGGTGTCAGCTTATTCAAGTCAAGTCTACGATATAAAGAGAGAGGCATAACACTAACACCGGCTCCAAGATCACATAAAGCAGTTTTAATATAATTTCTTTTAATGGAGCAAGGTATAGTAGGTACTCCGGGGTCTCCAAGTTTCTTTGGTATTCCACCCTTAAAAGTATAATTAGCAAGCATGGTGGAAATCTCAGCTTCCGGTATCTTTCTTTTATTAGTAATGATATCCTTCATATATTTAGCATAAGGATTTGTTTTGAGCACATCAGTTAATCTCATACGCAAAAAGATAGGCCTAATCATTTCAGCAAAGCGCTCAAAATCCTCATCATCCTTTTTCTTGGATGGTTTCGGAGGAAAAGGCATGGGTTTCTGAACCCAAGGTTCCCTTTCTTTACCATGTTTCCTAGCAACAAAGTCTCTTTTATCATAACGTTGATTCTTTGATTGTGGGTTATCAAGATCAACAGCAGGTTCAATTTCTACATCATTATCATTACTAGGTTGAGCATCATCATGAACATCATCATTAATATTTTTACTAGGTTCATGTTCATTACCAGATTGTGTTTCAGCATCAGACATAGAAATATCATTTGGATTATCAGGTGGTTCAGCAATAGGTTCACTAGAAGTTTGCACAGTTCTATCATTTTTCTTCTTCTTCTTTTTAGAAGAACTAGGAACATCAATATTATTTCTTTGAGAATCTTGCTCGATTCTCTTAGGGTGGCCTTCAGGATACAAAGGTTCCTGAGTCATTCTACCAGTTCTAGTAGCCACTCTAACAGCATAATCATTTTTCTTACTATTCATTTCATTCAAGCACTTCTTTTTGAGCCTTAAGTACTTGTTCTACTTGAGTGGTAACCATAGAAGCATGTTTGCTAACAAGTTTAAGTTCACCTTTAATATCAGCCATATAATCACCCAAGCGTCTAATCATATAAGCATTTTCTTTTAATTGTCTACCAAAATAAGCATTGAAGTCGTCTTGCTTATACATAAAGTTATCAAACTCATCCAAGCACTGACTAGCAATTTTAGTAGGAGGGACTTCAGCTTTATCATATCTATAGAGAGAATTTACCTTTACTACCTGTGTCGGGATATCGGGATCAGGAGGTTCTTCAGTAAATAAATAATTGAGATCATATGTTTCTTCAACAGGCGGTATATTAAGACCATGTATTTCTTCAATAGGAGGTAAATTCTTAACGTCTTCAGCTTTAATACCTTTTTCTTTCATAGATTTCTTTGCCTCTTGCATATCTTCGGGACTGAGAAATAGAACACCTCTCTTCTTCGGAGTTGGTTTAGGAATAGGCTCAGTAATTGGAGCAGGAGATGGCTCAGGAGGCTGGCTCAGGAGGTGCCCAATTATTTTCATTTGTCAACATATTATTCAATAGAATTTCAGCTTCATCCGGTGTTCTTTCCCTGAAAAGAGAACCAGCACAACTATCCAGGTAATCTCTGGAAGCATCGGTTAGTCCATTATAAAAGATATCAAGTATTTCAGGTTTCTTAAGAGGATGATCAGGCAAAGCATTAAGTAACTTGAGAAGCCTCCCCCAAGCTTGTGGGAGACTCTCTTCTTTAATTTGCACGAAGTTGTATATTTCCCTCAAAGCAGCTTGTTTCTTATGAGCAGGGAAATATTTAGCAGAGAAGTAATAAATCATATCCTGGGGACTACGCACACAACCAGGATCAAGAGAATTAAACCATATCTTAGCATCACCCTTTAATGAGAACGGAAATATTTTGAGTATATATAAAGTAACACGATCTCTCATCATTAGTGAACAGGGCAGCTATATCATTTAACTTAGTAAGATGTGCCACAACAGTTTCAGATTCATAGCCATAAAACGGATCAGATTCAACCAAAGTAATTATATCAGGATCAACAGAGAATTCATAATCCTTATCAGGAACACATATAGGTGAAGTAGCAAAAGCAGGGTCGGGTCTCATTTTATCTCTAAGTGATTCTTTGTTCCATTTAATTAATAACCTCTTAAGCTCATATCTATCTTTGCAAGCTAAAATAGCGGCAGAAGATTCCATATCAAAAAGATAGCCCTCAGGAATAACAGGCATATTTTCATCATCACTATCATCATCGTATTCAGATTCAATAATTTCTTTTTCTCTAGCCCTAGCAATTTGTTCATCAAGAAATTCACTAAGGGGCACAGTAGTATCAGGCATAGAAGCAGTTTCATCATAAGTATCATGCATAGCAGAAGTGGCATCATCAATAACATGCGACATATCAGAACGAATAGCAGAAGCAGATGTAGGTGTCGCAAACTTACTCATAACAGAAGGTGAATCAAGTGCAGAGCTAGATGGCAGTTCCTTACCTCCCCTCGTAGTTGAGGGATAGATCTTGGTTTTTGGATCTCTCAAGTTCTTCATAGTGTCCAGCAGATATAAATCCCAAGTGACTCAAAGAATAGAGCTATGCTCCCCGGCAACGGCGCCAGAAATTAGTCTTGATAACCCACAAGTATAGGGGATCGCAACAGCTTTCGAGGGTAGAGTATTCAACCCAAATTTATTGATTCGACACAAGGGGAGCCAAAGAATATTCTCAAGTATTAGCAGCTGAGTTGTCAATTCAACCACACCTGGAAACTTAGTATCTGCAGCAAAGTGTTTAGTAGCAAAGTAATATGATAGTGGTGGTAGCGGCAACAAAAGTAAAGACAGCAAAAGTAATGTTTTTGGTATTTTGTAGTGATTGTAACAGTAGCAGCGGGAAAGTAAATAAGCGAGAACCAGTATATGGAAAACTCGTAGGCACCGGATCAGTGATGGATAATTATGCCGGATGCGGTTCATCATGTAACAGTCATAACATAGGGTGACACAGAACTAGCTCCAATTCATCAATATAATGTAGGCATGTATTCCGTATATAGTCATACGTGCTTATGGAAAAGAACTTGCATGACATCTTTTGTCCTACCCTCCCGTGGCAGCGGGGTCCTATTGGAAACTAAGGGATATTAAGGCCTCCTTTTAATAGAGAACCGGAACAAAGCATTAGCACATAGTGAATACATGAACTCCTCAAACTATGGTCATCACCGGGAGTGGTCCCGATTATTGTCACTTCGGGGTTGCCGGATCATAACACATAGTAGGTGACTATAGACTTGCAAGATAGGATCAAGAACTCACATATATTCATGAAAACATAATAGGTTCAGATCTGAAATCATGGCACTCGGGCCCTAGTGACAAGCATTAAGCATAGCAAAGTCATAGCAACATCAATCTCAGAACATAATGGATACTAGGGATCAAACCCTAACAAAACTAACTCGATTACATGATAAATCTCATCCAACCCATCACCGTCCAGCAAGCCTACGATGGAATTACTCACGCACGGCGGTGAGCATCATGAAATTGGTGATGGAGGATGGTTGATGATGACGACGGCGACGAATCCCCCTCTCCGGAGCCCCGAACGGACTCCAGATCAGCCCTCCCGAGAGGTTTTAGGGCTTGGCGGCGGCTCCGTATCGTAAAACGCGATGATTTCTTCTCTCTGATTTTTTTCTCTCCGAAAGCAAATATATAGAGTTGGAGTTGGCGTCGGAGGGTTTCCAGGGGGCCCACGAGGTAGGGGGCGCGCCCTAGGGGGGCGCCCCCCACCCTCGTGAGAAGGGTGTGGGCCCCCTGGTCTTCATCTTTGGCGAGGATTTTTTATTGTTTTTTCTAAGATGTTCCGTGGAGTTTCAGGTCATTCCGAGAATATTTGTTTTCTGCACATAAAACAACACCATGGTTCTGCTGAAAACAGCGTCAGTCCGGGTTAGTTCCATTCAAATCATACAAGTTAGAGTCCAAAGACAAGGGCAAAAGTGTTTGGAAAAGTAGATACGACGGAGAACGTATCATATATACATCAGTGTTATTTGGTAGTTCATATTGAAATCTACTAAAGGACATATATCAAACAATATTGATAATCTC
>NC_053026.1:473922419-473972198 GCF_003073215.2 Triticum urartu
ATAAAATAATTTTTATGGCATGCATTAACATTTTTTTGTTAAATCTATGATCAAAATTTATCACAAAATTCGAGAGGATCAATAAACCGGTATGGAGATAGTAAAATTTTCTTATGGGCTGACTTTCAGTTTTTTTATGTTCTATTTTTTCCTTTCTTTTTATTTTCTAAATACATGTTGAACATTTTTTGTTTATATGTTGACCATTTTCCAGATGCACGTTTAACATTTTTCTAATACACGTTGAACATTTGTAAAACCCACAGCAACTATTTTTAATTATACGATAATCACTTTTAAGCACATGATTGGATATTTTTCAAAAATATAGTGATCATTTAATAAACATGTGTAGTATTAGAACATTTTTTAGAAAATGGCACAAAAATGTTTTTACATGTTACGACCACTTTTCTAAAATATTCAACAAAGCTACTACGGCCGGCTATGAACATGAAACGGCCAGAGAAAAACAAATGGGCAATGACCTCGTGCGATTCGCCCTCACCCGTGCACGAGCATGTTCCGTCACAATGATACCACACTTAATTGTATTTTATTTTTTAAATTTATATTTGTATTTCAAATGAATATATTGCCATTTTATATTTAACAAAAAATATTAAAGTGTAACAATGTTGAGACAGTATAATAAAATGTTAGGCAGACAAAAAAGACCTGATAGCGTTAAAAACATTTTTTCCTGAAATGAAAAAATGATCCTGCATTTCAAAACAAAAATGTGTACGTTTTTAAATATGTTTATACAATGTAAAACAATATTTCCCTAGTATAAATTGTTTTTTATTCGTACCATTCAAAAATGTATGTGACAATTTGAAGAAATGTTTGTGACAATTATAAAAATAATTATACAATGTAAAAAATGTGCACATAGTTCAAGGATTTTTTTGTTACCATAATAAATATTAGACGTATATTTGGAAAAATGTTGACCAGGTATTTAAAAAACTCTTCAAAACATCTACTAAAGTAAATAATGTATATCGTGTATTTGAGAAATGTTCACCGTGTATCTAAAAAAATGTTTCATGTGTACACTAAAAACGTATAGTATGTACTGAAGAAAAATTGACGTATGTTAAAAAAGAAAACCAATAAAAACCAAAAATAAACAGAAAAAAGAACAAAGAAATTTAAAAACCTGTAAACAAAGGGAAAAAAAGACCAAGAAAGAATCAATGAAAACCAGTGAAAAAACAAAGAAAACAATAAAAGCAGGTAAAGAAACAAAGGAAACCAGAAAAAGTAGAAAATTAAAGAAAAACGAGGAAGAAACAAAAAAGTGAAGAAAAACAAAGAAAATGAAAAAAAAACTGAAGTGAGCGAGTGAACCCGCTAAATGAGTCGGCCCTGAAATGACACGCGAGGGAATGACCGACTCATACATGGTAGAGTACAAATACATCGTTAGTAACCGACTAGCACGCGCTCTGGCGACTGCCATGGCGACCCGTTGACCGATGGAGCGCGGCGGGGCGGCGCCGGCGGCAGGCCGGGAGCCGAGCCTGGGGGCGAGCAGTGAGGGATGGGGAGTGGGTGGCCTCTCTGCTGTGGAGTGGAGCACCTTCAAACGGCGGGGAAAAGACATCCTACGCCGGGCGAGAGATCCGGAAGGCTGTCTGCGGCGCTTGTGGATCAAAGCAGATGGCTTCTTCAAATTGGATCCATCTGGTACTGATTAAAGGGAGCAGGGGCGCAGATCGAGGCCCCTGATTTCGCCAGGAAGAATCACATCACGGTGAGTTATGTAGAGTTTAAAGGAGCAGTTTCTGATAGGTTAATTTGCAATTCTTCTATGGATGGGGATGGGGATTCTAGTGGGGTAAATCCCAACGGTTATGGCGTTGATTCTAGGGCGAAATTTGAGGAAGATGAGATGTATTTGAGGGGAGGTTCTCAAGGATCACAGGACAAAGTGTGTTCTTCCTCTGTTCTTTCTACGCCTTTGCTCTGTTCTTTGCGTGTGACACAGGAACTGATGGCAAATCGAAGTGTAGCTGAGATGGACTTGGACGGGGTGTCAAGGCATCGGGCACCAGTGAGGGTGCGCTTGCTGTGTCCCCGGCGGTCGTCCAGGCCGGCGTGAAGGTCGCCAAGGGCGTGGCTCCATCACCCCCGGCGACGAGTGGTGGGGCGATCGGGGAGATGCAGATATCCCCGGTTCAGGACATGGTAAAGGCCAAGGTGGGAGGTCCAGCGGGGCCGGCGCTCACCGTGACCCCAAAGGCTTCATTCAGTTTCGCTGCTGCGGCGGCGCCTCCCCAACTATGCAGGAAGGGGAAGAACAAGGCGGCCTCGAGCTCGAGTACGCACTCCAACCCGATCGTCATCAACCTGGAGGCGGCAATGCGGGCGGTCGCGGGGAATCTAGTGGTGGGCCGGGTGCTCTCGCCGTACCCGGTCGATCCCGCGCTGGTCGTCAACGAGCTCAGAGGACCATGGCGGCTCCGAGGCGATGCCATGGCGCAGCGCGTCACCAGCGAAGACCGTTGCTTCGTCATCACCTTTAAGGAGGAGGGTGATCGGCGTCATGTGCTGCAAGCTGGACCATGGCATTTCAGAGACGATGCCATGGTTCTAGCGGCTTTTGAAGGGAAGGGCAACCCAGCAGACGTACCCCTCGACTCCATCAACATATGGGCTCAAATCTGGGGGCTACCAGTGCCGATCAAAACAGTGGAGATGGGCTACCTGCTGGGTGGCAAACTCGGCAAGGTCGTGACGGTGTCGCACTTGCGTGTTCGGGTTGTGCACCGCCTCGACGAGCCTCTGAGGAAGTTCATCGACACCATTGTGACGATACCGGATGGCAAGACAATTGAGTCCATCTACTACGTCAAGTATGAAAAACTTCCTAACTTCTGTTTCTGTTGTGGCATTCTGGGGCACACAACGGCTACTTTCTGCAACATCCCAAAAGAGCTCCGACAGCCTTCGTACACCACTGACATATCGACCGCTATCCAGCATGCATCTAGAGTATTAAATTTAAAAGAACAGAGTAACACTTTAAGCAAGATGACATGATGTAGAGGGATAAACTCATGCAATATGAAATAAACCCCATCTTGTTATCCTCGATGGCAACAATACAATACGTGCCTTGCTGCCCCTACTATCATTGGGAAAGGACACTGCAAGATTGAACCCAAAGCTAAGCACTTCTCCCATTGCAAGAAAGATCAATCTATTAGGGCAAACCAAACTGATAATTCGAAGAGCCTTGCAAAGATAACCAATCATACATAAAAGAATTCAGAGAAGATTCAAATATTGTTCATAGATAAACTTGATCATAAACCCACAATTCATCGGTCTCAACAAACACACCGCAAAAGAAGATTACATCGAATAGATCTCCACAAGAGAGGGGGAGAACTTTGTATTGAGATCCAAAAAGAGAGAAGAAGCCATATAGCTAATAACTATGGACCCGAAGGTCTGAAGTAAACTACTCACACTTCATCGGAGAGGCTATGGTGTTGATGTAGAAGCCCTCTGCGATCGATGCCCCCTCCGGCGGAGCTCCGGAAAAGGCCCCAAGATGGGATCTCACGGATACAGAAAGTCACGACGGTGGAATTAGGGTTTTGGCTTCGTATCTGGTAGTTTTGGGGTACGTAGGTATATATAGGAGGAAGAAGTACGTCGGTGGAGCAACATGGGCCCCACGAGGGTGGAGGGCGCGCCTGGGGGGTAGGCGCGCCTGGGGGGGGGGGGTAGGCGTGCCCCCTACCTCGTGCCCTCCTGGTTGCTTTCTTGACGTAGGGTCCAAGTCCTTTGGATCATGTTTGTTCCGAAAATCACGTTCCCGAAGGTTTCATTCTGTTTGGTCTCTGTTTGATATTCTTTTTCTGCGAAACTCTAAAATCGGCAAAGAAAAGGCAATTCTGGGATGGGCTTCCGGTTAATAGGTCACTCCCAAAAATAATATAAAAGTGTATAATAAAGCCCAATAATGTCCAAAACAGGATATAATATAGCATGGAACAATCAAAAATTATAGATACGTTGGAGACGTATCAAGCATCCCCAAGCTTAATTCCCGCCCGTCCTCGAGTAGGTAAATGATAAAAATAGAATTTTTGATGTGGAATGCTACTTGGCATAATTTCAATGTAATTCTGTTAATTGTGGTATGAATATTCAGATCCGAAAGATTCAAGACAAAAGTTCAATATTGACATAGAAATAATAATACTTCAAGCATACTAACTAAGCAATTATGTCTCTTCAAAATAACATGGCCAAAGAAAATTATCCCTACAAAATCATATAGTCTGGCTATGCTCCATCTTCACCACACAAAGTATTTAAATCATGCACAACCCCGATGACAAGCCAAGCAATTGTTTCATACTTTTGGTGTTCTCAAACTTTTTCAATCTTCACGCAATACATGAGCGTGAGCCATGGACATAGCACTATATGTGGAATAGAATGGTGGTTGTGGAGAAGACAAAAGGAGAAGATAGTCTCACATCAACTAGGCGTATCAACGGGCTATGGAGATGCCCATTAATAGATATCAATGTGAGTGAGTAAGGATTGCCATGCAACGGATGCACTAGAGCTATAAGTATATGAAAGCTCAACAAAAAGAACTAAGTGGGTGTGCATCCAACTCGCTTGCTCACGAAGACCTAGGGCATTTTGAGGAAGCCCATTATTGGAATATACAAGCCAAGTTCTATAATGAAAAACTCCCACTAGTATATGAAAGTGATAACATAGGAGACTCTCTATCATGAAGATCATGGTGCTACTTTGAAGCACAAGTGTGGAAAAAGGATAGTAGTATTGTCCCTTTATATATATATATTTTTTGGGCCTTCCTTTTTTTGGCCTTTCTCTTTTTTGGGACAATACTCCATGAATGATGATCATCACACTTCTATTTATTTACAACTCGATACTAGAACAAAGTATGACTCTATATGAATGCCTCCGGCGGTATACCGGGATAGCAATAATGCATGAGTGACTTGTATGAAAGAATTATGAACAGTGGCTTTGCCACGACTAAAAATGTCAACTAGATGATCATGCAAAGCAATATGACAATGATGGAGTGTGTCATAGTAAACGGAACGTTGGAAAGTTGCATGGCAATATATTTCAGAATGGCTATGGAAATGCCATGATAGGTAGGTATGGTGGCTGTTTTGAGGAAGGTATATGGTGGGTGTATGATACCGGCGAAAGGTGCACGGTATTAGAGAGGCTAGCAATGGTGGAAGGGTGAGAGTGCGTATAATCTATGGACTCAACATTAGTCATAAAGAACTCACATACTTATTGCAAAAATCTATTAGTTATCGAAGCAAAGTACTACGCGCATACTCCTAGGGGGATAGATTGGTAGGAAAATACCATCGCTCGTCCCCGACCGCCACTCATAAGGAAGACAATCAATAAATAATTCATGCTCCAACTTGTTCACATAACGGTTCACCATACGTGCATGCTACGGGAATCACAAACTTCAACACAAGCATTTCTCAAATTCAAAACTACTCAACTAGCACAACACTAATATCACCATCTCCATATCTCAAAACAATTATCAAGTAACAAACTTCTCATAGTATTCAACACACTCATAAGAATATTTTTTATTAATCTTGAATACCTAACATGATTAAAGAAAATTACCACGTTGTTTTGTAGGACTCTCAAAATAATCTAAGTGAAGCATGAGAGAATAGTAGTTTCTATAAAACAAATCCACCACCGTGCCCTAAAAGATATAAGTGAAGCACTAGAGCAAAAGCTATATAACTCAAAAGATATAAGTGAAGCACATAGAGTATTCTAACAACTTCCGAACCATGTGTGTCTCTCTCAAAAGGTGTGTACAACAAGGATGATTGTGGAAAACTAAAAAATAAAGACTCAAATAATACAAGACGCTCCAAGCAAAACACATATCATGTGGTAAATAAAAATATAGCTCCAAGTAAAGTTACCGATGGAAGTAGACGAAAGAGGGGATGCCTTCCGGGGCATCCCCAAGCTTGGACTTTTAGGTGTCCTTAGATTATCTTGGGGTGCATTGGGCATCCCCAAGCTTAGTCTCTTGCCACTCCTTGTTCTATAATCCATCAAATCTTTCACCCAAAACTTGAAAACTTCACAACACAAAACTTAAAGTAGAAAATCTCGTGAGCTCCGTTAGCGAACGAAAACAAAAGACCACTTCAAGGTACTGTAATGAACTCATTCTTTATTTATATTGGTGTTAAACCTATTGTATTCCAACTTCTCTATGGTTTATAAACTATGTTACTAGCCATAGATTCATCAAAATAAGCAAACAACACATGAAAAACAGAATCTGTCAAAAACAGAACAATCTTTAGTAATCTGTAGCTAACGCAAATTCTGGTACCCCAAAAATTCTAAAATGAATTGCTGGACGTGAGGAATTTATCTATTAATAATCTGAAAAAATAATTAACTAAATATCATTTTCCAAATGAAAATGGTAGCAACTCTCGTGAGCACTAAAGTTTCTGTTTTTTACAGCAAGATTAAAAAGACTTTCCCCAAGTCTTCCCAACGGTTCTACTTGGCACAAACACTAATTAAACACAAAAAACATAACCAAAACAGAGGCTAGATAAATTATTTATTACTAAACAGGAGAAAAAACCAAGGAATAAAAATAAAATTGGGTTGCCTCCCAACAAGCGCTATCGTTTAACGCCCCTAGCTAGACATAAAAGCGAAGATAGATCTAGGTATTGCCATCTTTGGTTGGCAATTCTTTAATGAGACATCTATCACCCTTAGGAGTTTCTTCCTATTTATTAATTATCACACGTCTAGGCACAAAATCGAAAAAATCATTTGTAGCAAATGGTTCCTTAATGATAGCAAAAAGATCAGGATGAATACTTATAGATTTGAGATCCGCAGTTTCCTTGCTAGAGGATTCACCCTTATTTTTAGGAACATACATAAGCTTGGCAATTTTAGTTAGAGGACTTGGAGTATTCTTTACGGAAGGAAAGGCGGTTCCCAAGTTGGTAATGATACCCTCAAGTTTATCGATTCTAGTGGAATCCTAATTTATTCTTTCATTAACTATGGGTTCCTTCTCCTTAATATTTTTCAAAGTGACTCATACTTTAGATCCATATTGAGTAATTTGGTTGTGGATCTTTTTATCCAAATTTTCAATTAACTCTACGGTAGCAACTTTATTTTCAATAATTTCAAGTTTTTGCATTACATGCCCCAAAGTTAACATAGTTCCATTAACCAAAAGAGGGGGTGAGACAAACAAATCTATCATAGCATTATAGGAATCAAAAGTGTGGCTACCCAAGAAATTCCCTCCGGTAATGGTATCAAGAACATATATGTGCCAAGGAGTAGTGCCTACATCAAAATTGCGGAGAAGAACGTAAGTAGATTGCTTTCTGGTAGATCTATTTTGAGCATTGCAAATTCTATACCAAGCGTATTTTAGATTTTCTCCTTCCCTTTGCTTAAAATTAAGAACTTCATTTTCGGGAGACAACGGAGAAGATAGGGGACTAGCCACAATGACAAGCAAGCAATCCAACACACAAGAAAACAAGAAACGGGCAAAAAGAGGCAAATAGAGAAAGAGAAGGAGGATGGAGAGAGAGAGGGAGAATAAAACGGCAAGGGTGAAGTGGGGGAGAGGAAAACGAGAGGCAAATGGCAAATAATGTAATGCGGGAGATAAGGGTTTGTGATGGGTACTTGGTATGTTGACTTTTGCGTAGACTCCCCGGCAACAGCGCCAGAAGTCCTTCTTGCTACCTCTTGAGCACCGCGTTGGTTTTCCCTTGAAGAGGAAAGGGTGATGCAGCAAAGTGGCGTAAGTATTTCCCTCAGTTTTTGAGAACCAAGGTAGTAGGAGGCCACGCACGAGTCCCTCGTACCTACACAAACAAATAAAATCCTCGCAACCAACGCAATAAAGGGGTTGTCAATCCCTTCACGGTCACTTACGAAAGTGAGATCTGATAGATATGATAAGATAATATTTTTAGTATTTTTATGATAAATATGCAAAGTAAATAAAGCAAAATAAACGGAAAAGGAAATAGCTTGTTGACGGAAGATTAATATGATGGAAAATAGACCCGGGGGCCATAGGTTTCACTAGAGGCTTCTCTTGAGAGCATAAGTATTACGGTGGGTGAACAAATTACTGTTGAGCAATTGACAGAATTGAGCATAGTTATGAGAATATCTAGGTATGATCATGTATATAGGCATCACGTCCAAGATAAGTAGAATGACTCCTGCCTGCATCTACTACTATTACTCCACACATCGACCGCTATCCAGCATGCATCTAGAGTATTAAGTTCAAGAGAACAGAGTAACGCTTTAAGAAAGATGACATGATGTAGAGGGATAAACTCATGCAATATGATATAAACCCCATCTTGTTATCCTCGATGGCAACAATACAATACGTGCCTTGATGCCCCTACTGTCACTGGGAAAGGACACCGCAAGATTGAACCCAAAGCTAAGCACTTCTCCCATTGCAAGAAAGATCAATCTAGTAGGCCAAACCAAACTGATAATTCGAAGAGACTTGCAAAGATAACCAATCATACATAAAAGAATTCAGAGAAGATTCAAATATTGTTCATAGATAAACTTGATCATAAACCCACAATTCATCGGTCTCAACAAACATACCGCAAAAGAAGATTACATCCAATAGATCTCCACAAGAGAGGGGGAGAACTTTGTATTGAGATCCAAAAAGAGAGAAGAATCCATCTAGCTAATAACTATGGACCCGAAGGTCTGAAGTACACTACTCACACTTCATCGGAGAGGCTATGGTGTTGATGTAGAAGCCCTCTGCGATCGATGCCCCCTCCGGTGGAGCTTCGGAAAAGGCCCCAAGATGGGATCTCATGGATACAGAAAGTTACGACGGTGGAATTAGGGTTTTGGCTCCGTATCTGGTAGTTTGGGGGTACGTAGGTATATATAGGAGGAAGAAGTACGTCTATGGAGCAACATGGGCCCCACGAGGGTGGAGGGCGCGCCCCTACCTCATGCCCTCCTGGTTGCTTTCTTGACGTAGGGTCCAAGTCCTCTGGATCATGTTCGTTCCAAAAATTACGTCCCCGAAGGTTTCATTCTGTTTGGACTCCGTTTGATATTCTTTTTCTGCGAAACTCTGAAATAGGCAAAAAACAACAATTCTGGGTTGGGCCTCTGGTTAATAGGTTAGTCCCAAAAATAATATAAAAGTGTATAATAAAGCCCAATAATGTCCAAAACAGGATATAATATAGCGTGGAACAATCAAAAATTATAGATACGTTGGAGACGTATCAATGATCATAAACATAGGCATCATGTCCGTGTCAAGTAGACCGAAACAATTCTGCATCTACTACTATTACTCCACACATCGACCGCTATCCAGCATGCATCTAGAGTATTAAGTTCATAAGAACAGAGTAACGCAATAGGCAAGATGACATGATGTAGAGGGATAAACTCAAGCAATATGTTATAAACCCCATCATTTTATCCTCGATGACAACAATACAATATGTGCCTTGCTGCCCCTACTGTCACTGGAAAGGACACCGCAAGATTGAACCCAAAGCTAAGCACTTTTCCCATTGCAAGAAAGATCAATCTAGTAGGCCAAACTAAACCGATAATTCGAAGAGACTTGCAAAGATATCAAATCATGCATATAAGAATTCAGAGAAGAATCAAATATTGTTCATAGATAAACTTCATCATAAACCCAGAATTCATCAGATCTCGGCAAACACACCGCAAAAAGTATTACATCGAATAGATCTCCAAGAACATCGAGGAGAACTTTGTATTGAGAACCAATGAGAGAGAAGAAGCCATCTAGCTAATAACTATGGACCCGAAGGTCTGTGGTAAACTACTCACACATCATCGAAGAGGCTATGGTGTTGATGTAGAAGCCCTCCGTGATCGAATCCCCCTCCAGCAGATCGTCGGAAAAGGTCCCAGATGGGATCTCACAGGTACATAAGGTTGCGGCGGTGGAAAAGTGGTTTCGTGGCTCCCCTGGATGTTTTCAGGGTATAAGAGTATATATAGGTGAAAGAAGTAAGTCGGTGGAGCTACGAGTGGCCCATGAGGGTGGGGAGCGCTTCTCCCTACCTCTTGGCCGCCTCGTTGCTTCCTTGACCTCCACTCCAAGTCTCCTGGATTGTGTTTGTTCCAAAAGCTCCGCTGCTTCAGCAACACTGCGTGGCAGATCCGCAAACGCTCCTGGAGAACTCCAAATCCAGGTTAGTAAGAGGTACCTTTTCTTCACAAATTTGCTCTGCATAATAAAGGCCTTACCCGCCGCGATTTTCCTGGCCTCCTGGATCTCCTGGAGGGCACCCTGGGCCTCGGCCCGGGACTCTTGCGCGCTTTGGCGGGCCTTAGCAAGTTTGGACTCACATTTCTTTGCGGCATCCTGGAGCTCCTGCTGGACTTCCCCGACCCTAGCCTCGCGCTTTTCACGGGCGGCTTGTTCCTTCGCCGCTCTCTCTTGGGCCTCAGCCAGCGACTTCTTGAGGGTCTCCACCTCGGTCGCAGCCCCTACGAAATATCATGATAGTATGATCAACATACACAATTCATATATTTCTACATCCGAATAGACCATTGCATACCTTGCTGGTCCTCTAGTTGTTTTTTAACATGGCCGAGCTCTTCCTCGGCCCGCTCGAAACTCTGCTTCAGTATAGAGACTTTGGCAGAATGAGAGGTCGCAGCCAGCATCGATGCCTGCTTATTCATATAGACATATATTGGTTAGTCTCCTGCGAAAATTATTTGATCCTCTGTCCGGCTTCTCTTTTCGAGCATCGGACAGTGTCTCAGGGGCTACTGTCTATACTATGATCTTTTTTTGCATAAATTACGTCGCATACCTCAAAGCCCGTCAGAAGGCTGATGCAGGCTTCGGTTAGTCCGCTCTTAGCGGACCGAACCCTCTCAACCACCGTACCCATGAGGGTACGGTGTTCTTCAACAATGGAAGCACTTTGCATTGCTTCCAGTAAAGTATCCGGCGCCTCTGGATGGACAGAGGTCACCGGCTAAATAGGCACACCTCCTTCTCGCGAAGGAGGCTGCTTGCCTGATCCCGGAGCCATGTGGGCCTCCGGAATAGTGTTCGGCTGGGGGCCGAATTGAACATGGCCCCCATCGCTAGTCTCCGGGGGGATTTGCTCCCCCATATGTCCGGCGACCGAAGTCTCACCTTCTGGCGCCGCCCTGACGGCCTCCTGTTCCTCTCCATGGCATGGGAAGGTCCTTCGGGACAACACCTCGGCGTCGTCCGTGGCCTTGGGAGAGGAGGCCTCCGGAAGTGACCCGCTATCCATCACCTTTGGATCTAGCGAGTTCCCCGAAGATGAGGATCGCTGGGGGCGGGCGTGAGCCAGATTGCAGCGCATGATTCGACACAATAAAACCACGAAATAAAGAAGTTGGATATATGTGTTCATATGTGCTCTTGAGTACTTACATTTCGGCCAGGGGCTTCTCCCTGGGGCGCCACTCGGAGCTGCTGTCCATATCCAACGCAGAGTTGTCCACGAGGGGGACCCTCCCCTTCTTGGGCGCCTCTGCCTCCAGATCCGTGGAGGCCGTCCTTTTCTTCCTTCCCCCCTCGGGGGGGGGGAGTTGCTTTCCTCCTCTTCTTCCTCCTCCTCCTCGTCGTCTTCAACAGTGGGGGGGGGGGGAATGGATTTCGGCATCTTCGGCCGTCACGTCTGAAGTGCCTTTGCGACGGAGGCCACTTCAGGTCTCCTTGGCCTTATTCTTGCCCCTCTTCTCCGCCTGGTAAGGCGCCGGAACTAGCATCTTCGTTAGAAGTGGGATTGCTGGGTCTTCGGGCAGCGGAGCCGGACACTGGATCCGCTCCACCTTCTTTGTCCAGACCTGGAAAGATAGATAGGGAAGCTTAGATGTCTTCTTTGAATATACAGGTGAAGGATACATCTCGAAATAAAGAAAATTTACCGGACTGGCGGGATGGGCCAGGTTGTACCCACGGTCCTCGGTTGTCTTCGTCCACGTTTCATTGGCCTTAAAAAGCATCCTCCAGATGTCTTCATGAGCAGCACCGAAGAACTGTTGAAGGGTCTCGTGCTTGGCCGGATCGAACTCCCATAAATTGTAAGTACGCCTCTGGCAAGGAAGTATCTGGCAAAAAAGCATCGCCTGGATCACATTGACGAGCTTGATATTCTTGTCCACCATGATCTTGATGCGCATTTGCAGCGCAACCAGCTCGTCCGACGATGCCCAGTCAGGCCCTTCTCTTGCTAGGAGGTAAGCCGCATTGGGGCCTCGGATTTGAATTTGGGAGCCGCGGCCCAGGTGGTGTCGCGGGGCTCTGTGACATAGAACCACTGCTTCTGCCACCCCTTGACGGTCTCCACAAAGGTACCTTTGGGCCATGGGACGTTGGACATCTTGCTCACCATGGTGCCTCTGCACTCTGCGTGTTGACTGCCCACTACCTTCGGCTTCACATTGAAGGTCTTCAGCCACAGGCCGAAGTGAGGTGGGATGCGGAGGAAGGCCTCACACACAAAAATAAATGCCGAGATGTTGAGGAAAGAATTTGGGTCCAGATCATGGAAATCTAACCCGTAGTAAAACATGAGTCCATGGACGAATGGGTGGAGAGAAAATCCCAGCCCGCAGACGAAGTGGGGGATGAATACCACCCTCTCATGAGGCTCTGGGGTGGGGACGATTTGCCCCTTGGCCGGAAGCTGGTGGGCGATTTTAGGGGCCAAGTACCCCGCCTCCCGGAGCTTCGTAATGTCCTTCTCTGTGACGGAGGAGGCCATCCACTTGCCCCGTGCTCCGGATCCGGACATGGCTGGAGTGCTTTTTTGAGGCGGAAAAGATGGGAGCTTGGGCGCTGGAGCTCGAGAATGGATGGGCAGAGAGAAGGAAGGCGTGGGTGAAAGAGGTGAATCTTTATCTCTTTATAAAGTCAGCGAATATCAAGCGCCTCCCCACTCACCTTAAAACTCGCCTATCCCCCAAGGGTCGTGCAGGCGGCGCGGTTGGATTACCCACGCCCGCATTGATGAGAATCCCGCAATAAGGGGACACGACCTCTGCTTTGACGAGACATGCCAATGAAGACCGCATCTCGAAACACGGAACAGGAGGCTAAAAAACGGTTCGAAATAATGACCGGGCAGAGACATGGCATCTCACTACAAAAATGTCAGTAGATGGGACTTGTTCAATATTATACTCTTTATGAAGCCTGTTTTGCAGAGCCGGACACATTCTCTGTGTTCGAGGACTACTTTGAAATATTCGGAGGAGGAACCCGCCTTGCAAAGCCGAAGACGATCTGCGCGCCGGACACCTCGTCATTGAAGCCTGGTTCAGGGGCTACTGAGGGAGTCCTGGATTAAGGGGTCCTCGGGCGTCCGACCTGTGTGACATGGGTCGGACTGTTGGGCCATGAAGATACAAGATAGAAGACTTCCTCCCGTGTCCGGAGGGGACTTTCCTTTGCGTGGACGGCAAGCATGGCGTCCAGATGTATTATTTCCTTTCTCTGTAACCGACTGTGTGTAACCCTAGGCCCCTCCGGTGTCTATATAAATCGGAGGGTTTAGTCCATAGAGGACAACCATAGTCATACAGGCCAGACTTCTAGGGTTTAGCCACAATGATCTCGTGGTAGATCAACTCTTGTAATCCTTATACTCATCAAGATCAATCAAGCAGGACGTAGGGTATTACCTCCATCAAGAGGGCCCGAAGTTGGGTAAAATATCGTGTTCCGTGTCTCCTGTCACCATCAACCTTAGACGCATAGTTCGGGACCCCCCTACTCGAGATCCGCCGGTTTTGACACCGACAATCCTCATGAAGGTTTCATTCCATTTGGATTCCGTTTGATATTCCTTTTCTGCGAAACACTGAAATAGGCAAAAAACAGCAATTTGTACTGGGCCGTCGATTAATAGGTTAGTCCCAAGAATAATATAAAAGTGCATAATAAAGCCCATTAAACATCCAAAATAGATAATATAATAGCATGGAACAATCAAAAATTATGGAGACGTTGGAGATGTATCAAGCATCCCCAAGCTTAATTCCTGCTCGTCCTCGAGTACATAAATGATAAAAACAAAATTTTTGATGTGGAATGCTACCTGACATAATTTTCAATGTAATTCTCTTTATTGTGGCATGAATGTTTAGATCCAAAAGATTCTAGATAGAAGTTTAATATTGACATAAAAATAATAATACTTAAAGCATGCTAACCAAGCAATTATGTCTTATCAAAATAACATAGCCAAAGAAAGCTTATCCCAACAAAATCATATAGTTTGGCCATGCTTCATTTTTGTCACACGAAATGCTCCCATCATGCACAACCCCGATGACAAGCCAAGCAATTGTTTCATACTTAGCCTTTTCAAACTCTTTCAACTTTTACGCAATATATGAGCGCGAGCCATGGACATAGCACTATGGGTGGAATAGAATATGATGATGGAGGTTGTGTGAGAAGACAAAAAGGGAGAAAGTCTCACATTGACGCAGCTAATCAATGGGCTATGGAGATGCCCATCAATTGATGTGAATGCAAGGAGTAGGGATTGCCATGCAACGGATGCACTTAGAGCTATAAATATATGAAATCTCAACAAAAGAAACTAAATGGGTGTGCATCCAACTTGCTTGCTCATGAAGACCTAGGACATTTTGAGGAAGCCCGTCATTGGAATATACAAGCCAAGTTCTATAATGAAAAATTCCCACTAGTATATGAAAGTGAAAAAATAGGAGACTCTCTATCATGAAGATCATGGTGCTACTTTGAAGCACAAGTGTGGAAAAAGGATAGTAACGTTGCCCCTTCTCTCTTTTTCTCTCATTTTTTCTTTGTGCCTTTTTTTGTGGCCTCTTTTTTTTCATCCGGAATCTCATCCCGACTTGTGGGGGAATCATAGTCTCCATCATCCTTTCCTCACATGGGACAATGCTCTAATAATGAAAATCATCACACTTTTATTTACTTACAACTCGATACTTAGAACAAAATATGACTCTATGTGAATGCCTCCGGCGGTGTACCGGGATATGCGATGAATCAAGAGTGACATGTATGAACGAATTATGAAGGTGGCTTTGCCACAAATATGATGTCAACGACATGATCATGCAAAGAAATATGACAATGATGGAGTGTGTCATAATAAACAGAACGGTGGAAAGTTGCATGGAAATATATCTCAGGTTGGCTATGGAAATGCCATAATAGGTAGGTATGGTGGCTATTTTGAGGAAGATATAAGGAGGCTTATGCGTGACAGAGTGTATCATATCACGGAGTTTGGATGCACCGGCGAAGTTTGCACCAACTCTCGAGGTGAGAAAGGGAAATGCACGGTACCGAAGAGGCTAGCAATGATGGAAGGGTGAGAGTGCCTATAATCATGGACTCAACATTAGTCATAAAGAACTCACATACTTATTGCAAAAATCTACAAGTCATCAAAATCAAGCACTACGCGCATGCTCCTAGGGGGATAGATTGGGAGGAAAAGACCATCGCTCGTCCCCGACCGCCACTCATAAGGAAAGCAATTAGAGACCACCTCATGCTTCAAATTTGTCACACAATGTTTACCATACGTGCATGCAACGGGACTTGCCAACTTCAACACAAGTATTTCTCAATTCCACAATTACTCAACTAGCACAACTCTAATATTACCACCTTTATATCTCAAAACAACTATCAAGTATCAAACTTATCATAGTATTTAATGCACTCTATATGAATTTTTTTATCATGCCCATCATGGATGCCTATCATATTAGGACTAATTTTATAGCCAAAGCAAATTACCATGCTGTTCTAAAAGACTCTCAAAATAATATAAGTGAAGCATGAGAGATCAATAATTTCTATAAAATAAAACCACCACCGTGCTGTAAAAAGATATAAGTGAAGCACTAGAGCAAAATTTATCTAGCTCAAAAGATATAAGTGAAGCACTAGAGAAAAATTTATCTAGCTCAAAAGATATAAGTGAAGCACATTGAGTATTCTAATAAATTCTGATTCATGTGTGTCTCTCCCAAAGGTGTGTACAGCAAGGATGATTGTGGTAAACTAAAAAGCAAAGACTCAAATCATACAAGACACTCCAAGCAAAACACATATCATGTGGTGAATAAAAATATAGCCTCAAGTAAAGTTACCGATAGATGAAGACGAAAGAGGGGATGCCTTCTGGGGCATCCCCATGCTTAGGCTTTTGGTTGTCCTTGGATTTTACCTTGGGGTGCCTTGGGCATCCCCAAGCTTAGGCTCTTGCCACTCCTTGTTCCAAAATCCATCAAATCTTTACCCAAAAACTTGAAAACTTCACAACACAAAACTCAACAGAAAATCTCATGAGCTCCGTTAGTATAAGAAAACAAACCAGCACTTTAAGGTACTGTAATGAACTCATTATTTATTTATATTGGTGTTAAACCTACTGTATTCCAACTTCTCTATGGTTCATACCCCCCAATACTAGCCATAGATTCATCAAAATAAGCAAACAACACGCGAAAAATAGAATTTGTGAAAAACAGAACAGTCTGTAGTAATCTCTAGGTTTCGAATACATCTGTAACTCCAAAAATCCTAAGAAATTAGGATGTCCTAAATTATTTGTATATTGATCCACTGCAGTTGGAAATTGGTATTTTATCGCTCTCTGGTAAAAAATTAAAATTATTCTCATGAGTGCATACTTTCTGTTTTTTCAGCAAGATCAAATAACAATCATCCAAGAAGATCCTAAAGGATTTACTTGGCGCAAACACTAATTAAAACATAAAAAACACAATCATAACAGAGGATATATGATTTATTTATTATTAAACAGGAACAAAAATAAAAATTGGGTTGCCTCCCAAGAAGCGCTATCGTTTAACGCCCCTAGGCATAAAAACAAGAATAGGTCTAGGTATTGTCATCTTTGGTATGCAATCCATATGTGGCTCTCATAATAGATTCATAAGGCAATTTAATTTTATTTCTAGGAAAGTGTTCCATGCCTTTCCTTAACGGAAATTGGAATCTAATATTTCCTTCTTTCATGTCAATAATTGCACCAGACGTTCTAAGGAAAGGTCAACCAAGAATAATAGGACATGTAGGATTGCAATCTATATCAAGAACAATGAAATCTACGGGCACATAATTCCTATTTGCAACAATAAGAACATCATTAATCCTTCCCATAGATTCCTTAATGGTGGAATCCGCAAGATGCAAATTTAAAGAACAATCATCAAATTCACGGAAACCTAACACATCACACAAAGTTTTTGGAATCGTGGAAACACTAGCACCCAAATCACATAAAGCATAGCATTCATGATATTTAATCTTAATTTTAATAGTAGGTTCCCACTCATCATAAAGTTTTCTAGGGATATAAACTTCTAATTCAAGTTTTTCTTCATAAGATTGCATTAAAGCATCAACGATATGTTTAGTAAAAGCTTTGTTTTGATCATAAGCATGAGGAGAATTTAACACGGATTGCAACAACGAAATACAACCTATCAAAGAGCAATTATCATAATTAAATTCCTTGAAATTCAAAATAGTGGGTTCATTGCTATGTAAAGTTTTGACCTCTTCAATCCCACTTTTACCAATTTTTGTATCAAGATCTAAAAACTCTGAATCATTGAGACACCTTCTAACTAAAGTTGACTCATCTCCAGTCCCATCTTCATTAAGATTCATATTGGCAAACAAAGAATTAATAGGAGACACACCAATCACTTTTAGATCTTCATCTTTATTATCATGAAAACTAGAAGAACACGCCTTCACAAAGCAATCTTTTTTAGCACGCATCCTAGCGGTTCATTCTTTGCACTCATCAATGGAAATTCTCATGGCTTTGAGAGACTCATTGATATCATGCTTAGGTGGAATAGATCTAAGTTTCAAAGAATCAACATCAAGAGAAATTCTATCCACGTTCCTAGCCAACTCATCAATCTTAAGCAATTTTTCTTCAAGCAAAGCATTGAAATTCTTTTGCGAATTCATAAATTCTTTAACACTAGTCTCAAAATCAGAGGGCATCTTATTAAAATTTCCATAAGAGTTGTTGTAGGAATTACCATAATTGTTAGAGGAATTACTAGGGAACGACCTAGAATTAAAATTTCCTCTATACATGTTGCTACCAAAATTGTTCCTACCAACAAAATTCACATCCATAGATTCATTATTATTCTCAATCAAAGTGGACAAAGGTATATCATTAGGATCAGGAGAAACACTCTTATTAGCAAACAATTTCATAAGTTCATCCATATTTCCACTCAAAACATTAATCTCTTCAATAGCATGAAATTTTTTACTAGTGGATCTTTCAGTATGCCATTGAGAATAATTAACCATAACATTGTCTAGGAGTTTAGTAGCTTATCCTAAAGTGATTTCCATAAAAGTGCCTCCCGAGGCCGAATCTAAAAGATTTCTAGAAGCAAAATTCAATCCAGCATAAATTTTTTGTATAATCATCCATAAATTCAAACCATGTGTAGGGCAATTACGTATCATTAATTTCATCCTCTCCCAAGCTTGTGCAACATGCTCATGCTCATGTTGCTTAAAATTCATAATATCGTTTCTAAGAGAGATGATCTTAGCGGGAGGAAAATACTTTGAGATAAAAGCATCTTTGCACTTATTCCATGAATCAATACTATTTTTAGGCAAAGAAGAGAACCAAGTTTTAGCACGATCTCTAAGTGAAAACGAAAATAGCTTCAATTTAACAATATCATTATGCACATATTTCTTATTTTGCATATCACACAAATCAACGAAGCTGCTTAGATGGGTAGCGGCATCTTCACTAGGAAGGCCAGAAAATTGATCTTTCATAACAAGATTCAACAAAGCGGTATTGATTTCACAAGATTTATCATCGGTATTAGGAGCAATCGAAGTGCTAATAAAATCATTATTGTTGGTATTAGAAAAGTCACACAATTTGGTATTATCTTGAGCCATCATGACAAACAATCAATCCAACACACAAGCAAACAAGAGGCAAGCTAAAAGAGACGAACGGAAAAAGGGCAAATAAAAACGGGAAGGGTGAAGTGGGGGAGAGGAAAACGAGAGGCAAATGGCAAATAATGTAATGCGAGGGATAAGAGTTTGTGATGGGTACTTGGTATGTCTTGACTTGGCGTAGATCTCCCCGGCAACGGGCCAAAAATCCTTCTTGCTACCTCTTGAGCATGCGTTGGTTTTCCCTTGAAGAGAAAAGGGTGATGCATCAAAGTAGCATAAGTATTTCCCTTAGTTTTTGAGAACCAAGGTATCAATCCAGTAGGAGACTACACGCAAATCGCCTAGTACATGCACAAACAAATAAGAACCTTGCAACCAACGCGATAAAGGGGTTGTCAATCCCTTCACGGCCACTTGCAAAAGTAAGATCTGATAAAGATAATAAGATCAATATTTTTGGTATTTTTTGTTGTATAGATTGGAAAGTAAAGATTGCAAAATAAATAGTAAACTAGAATTGTAGATCGGAAACTTATATGATGTAAGGTAGACCCGGGGGCCATAGGTTTCACTAGTGGCTTCTCTCAAGATAGCATATATTACGGTGGGTGAACAAATTACTGCCGAGCGATTGGTAGAAAAACGCATAGTTATGAGAATATCTAGTCATGATCATAAACATAGGCATCACGTCCGTGTCAAGTAGACCAAAATGATTCTGCATCTACTACTATTACTCCACACATCGACCGCTATCCAGCATGCATCTAGAGTATTAAGTTCATAAGAACAGAGTAACGCATTAGGCAAGATGACATGATGTAGAGGGATAAACTCAAGCAATATGATACAAACCCCATCTTTTTATCCTCGATGCCAACAATACAATACGTGCCTTGCTGCCCCTACTGTCACTGGAAAGGACACCGCAAGATTGAACCCAAAGCTAAGCACTTCTCCCATTGCAAGAAAGATCAATCTAGTAGGCCAAACTAAATCGATAATTCGAAGAGACTTGCAAAGACATCAAATCATGCATATAAGAATTCAGAGAAGAATCAAATATTGTTCATAGATGAACTTGATCATAAACCCGCAATTCATCGGATCTCGGCAAACACACCGCAAAAAGTATTACATCGAATAGATCTCCAAGAACATCGAGGAGAACTTTGTATTGAGAACCAAAGAGAGAGAAGAAGCCATCTAGATAATAACTATAGACCCGAAGGTTTGTGGTAAACTAATCACACATCATCGGAGAGGCTATGGTGTTGATGTAGAAGCCCTCCATGATCGAATCCCCCTTCGGCAGATCGCCGGAAAAGGTCCCTAGATGGGATCTCACGGGTACAGAAGGTTGCGGCGGTGGAAAAGTGGTTTCATGGCTCCCCTGGATGTTTTCAGGGTATAAGAGTATATATAGGCGAAAGAAGTAGGTCCGTGGAGCTACGAGGGGCCCATGAGGGTGGGGGGTGCGCCTCGTTGCTTCCTTGAACTTCACTCCAAGTCTCTTGGATTGCGTTTGTTCCAAAAAAGATCCTCATGAAGGTTTCATTCCGTTTGGATTCTGTTTGATATTCCTTTTCCGCGAAACACTGAAATAGGCAAAATAACAACAATTTGCACTGGGCCTTCGGTTAATAGGTTAGTCCCAAAAATAATATAAAAGTGCATAATAAAGCCCATTAGACATCCAAAACAGATAATATAATAGCATGGAACAATCAAAAATTATAGATATGTTGGAGACGTATCAGGTCGCGTCTGTCTGCGCCGCTCTCTCGTCCAGTAAAATCGCTGGCATCAATGTCAACCGCTGCATGCTCTGGCCGGCATGAATGCAGGGTTTCAAGCGGCGCGTGCGTTAGATGGAAAGCACAGGAGAGGCTTGTGGGATTTGTTTTGTGGGTAGGGCAGTTAGGAGCGGACGTGGCAGCAGTTCGGACTCCCGCAAAGCCCGCCTGGTTTATCTCTGGTTGTGGGAAAAGGTACGTACGGACCGCTCGACGAACTGATACAGAACTGCATTGGATGGCACAACACGTCCAGATCACGCAATCTGGATGTATGCGGGTGGTATGAGGGTCGATGTTGGAGATGCCCTAAGGCCATATATTAAGTGTCACATTTTTCTACAAATACACCCTTTACATAAAAAGGAAAAATACATCCAAATTGTCGTGGAATTGTCACGGCAGATGTCCTAGTGGAAGGACTTAGTCGTAGGCCATCGCAACTAGGAAGCTTAAAGGGGTTAATCGGGACAAAGGACACGAGAGTTTTTATACTAGTTCGGCCCCTTATGATGAAGGTAAAAGCCTATGTCTAGTTGTGTTGGTATTGCTGGGGTTTCGATCACCAAGAGGCTTAACTCACTGGCTTGGTTATTGATCTCTTGTTTCTTGCCCTAAGCCGCCACCGGGTCATCCCCTTATATACACGGGTTGGCGCCCGGCGGCCTACAGAGTCTCGGCCGACTCATAAATCGTGTCCGGCTCGGTGACTTCTTTTACATGCCTTTCTTTACAAGTCTTTCCTTACATACGGCGATTTACAATATTGGGCCTTAAGCCGCCTCCAAGCCTTTGGGCCTTCTATAAGATTTAATAAACTATCGTCTTGAATGTTTACTGAGCTTTCTTTGTAACCCGTGATACGTCTTCGTCGTATCTACTTTTACAAACACTTTTGCCCTTGTTTTGGACTCTAACTTGTATGATTTGAATGGAACTAACCCGGACTGACGCTGTTTTTAGCATAATTACCATGGTGTTGTTTTATGTGCAGAAAACACATATTCTCGGAATGACCTGAAACTTCACGGAACATCTTAGAAAAAACAATAAAAAATCCTCGCCAAAGATGAAGACCAGGGGGCCCACACCCTTCTCACGAGGGTGGGGGCGCGCCCCCCTAGGGTGCGCCCCCTACCTCGTGGGCCCCCTGGAAACCCTCCGATGCCAACTCCAACTCTATATATTTGCTTTCGGAGAGAAAAAAAAATAAAAGAGAAGAAATCATCGCGTTTTACGATACGGAGCCGCCGCCAAGCCCTAAAACCTCTTGGGAGGGCTGATCTGGAGTCCGTTCGGGGCTCCGGAGAGGGGGATTCGTCGTCGTTGTCATCATCAACCATCCTCCATCACCAATTTCATGATGCTCACCACCGTGCGTGAGTAATTCCATCGTAGGTTTGCTGGACGGTGATGGGTTGGATGAGATTTATCATGTAATCGAGTTAGTTTTGTTAGGGTTTGATCCCTAGTATCCATTATGTTCTGAGATTGATGTTGCTATGACTTTGCTATGCTTAATGCTTGTCACTAGGGCCCGAGTGCCATGATTTCAGATCTGAACCTATTATGTTTTCATGAATATATGTGAGTTCTTGATCCTATCTTGCAAGTCTATAGTCACCTACTATGTGTTATGATCTGGCAACCCTGAAGTGACAATAACCGGGACCACTCCCAGTGATGACCATAGTTTGAGGAGTTCATGTATTCACTATGTGCTAATGCTTTGTTCCGGTTCTCTATTAAAAGGAGGCCTTAATATCCCTTAGTTTCTAATAGGACCCCGCTGCCACGGGAGGGTAGGACAAAAGATGTTATGCAAGTTCTTTTCCATAAGCACGTATGACTATATACAGAATACATGCCTACATTACATTGATGAATTGGAGCTAGTTATGTGTCACCCTATGTTATGACTGTTACATGATGAACCACATCCGGCATAATTATCCATCACTGATCCGGTGCCTACGAGTTTTCCATATACTGGTTTACGCCTATTTACTTTCCCGCTGCTACTGTTACAATCACTACAAAATACCAAAAACATTACTTTTGCTGTCTTTTCTTTTGTTGCAGCTACCACCACTATCATATTACTTTGCTACCAAACACTCTGCTGCAGATACTAAGTTTCCAAGTGTGGTTGAATTGACAACTCAGCTGCTAATACTTGAGAATATTCTTTGGCTCCCCTTGTGTCGAATCAATAAATTTGGGTTCAATACTCTACCCTAGAAAGCTGTTGCGATCCCCTATACTTGTGGGTTATCAACCCGCCATTGTGGCTGACCCGGCCCCTCCTGGGTGGGTCATAACTGATAGCTATATCCCCAACATTAGGCCCCAGGTTGACTTTGAACTTTGTTCTTTGTCAATCTTCAACACTTAAACAAAATCCATCTTCTTATCCACGCAGAAGCTTTTTGTAACCCGCCATGACGTCATCTCTTGAAAACACAACAAACTTTTATGGCGTCATCTCCCAACGGATCTTCATCTTTAATGCCTTCCAAGAATCGAGGCATCTGTGTAGTTGGATAACCATTATTAGGCTCTTCCTCGATTTTCGCGCCCGTCTGTTCACCTTTTTCCTTATAAATAGGCACGCCTCGGCCTTTCTCATTCTTCTCTCTCTCTCTCTCTCTCTCTCTCTCTGTCTTCTTCCTCTCGCAACCCTCCTGCTGCTCGAGCTTCGCCGCCGTCGCGCTTCACCTCCATCTCCGTTGATCTTGGCCGCTTCATCAACCCGAATCGGTCCAGAGAAACAGCGGCGACCTCCGCAGAAGATCTGTGGCTGTAAGTGTTCTCCTTTTCGCTTCTCAGATCCGCATTAGGGTTTCCAGGCTTCTACGTGTTCTTCATAGTTCATCGCAGTTCTTCGTAGTTCTTCCACCGCAGGCCTCTTCTTGATCCAAAAAGATATATATGCTTGTGCGGTAGTGGTTTTGTGCCTACTCTTGATACCCATAGATCCCTTTCTCTGGTTCAAAGACCTCATTAGAACTTACAGACTCATATGCGCTAAACTTTTTAGGTCTAGAATTTTTCTCATTTAGAATAGCCATTTGATCTCGAATAATACCAAGCAATTAGGAAACTTGTTTGTCTCAACACTTAGCTGAATTTGCTTTCTCAAATATTTGTAGTCATGGCGGCTTACTATGCCGTCTTTCTTTTCCTTATATGGCATTAGCCCTTAACTAAGCCGCCATTACTCCCCTGTATTATCATAATTTAACTGTTAATTTCACCATTGAATTGAACCGGCATGTTGCCTTTCTTTTCAGTTCATTTTTGAACATCATGCCGTCCAAAGCGCCAACCATTAAGATATCGGGCCCAATTCCATATCTAATATCTGCAACTTCCAAGTCCTTTGCGAAGTGTACCTTCAGGAAGAGCCGACCGTGGACCTCTTTAGAGAATATTTTTATCTGAACCGGCAAAACGAGTGCACCAACGGCCTTAGCTTGGAGCTTGGAGGCATCTCAATTCAGCGTCGGCATGGCGCTGTCTTCCCCCTCATAGTCTTGCCAAGTCATCCCAAAGACTGGAATCAGACTTGGTTTTATTGTCAAGATACCTCACCACCAAACGAACATCCCCTGCCAGGTTATCGCTCAGAGCGTCTTGACTCCAAATTTGCACTTCCTAACAAACTCACTGCTGCTGAACGCAAGAAATTGATACCATCCATCAAAAGGATTAATGCTTTGTTGGGGAACGGGTTAATCGGAGTTGATCTGACCCGCTGCTGGATCTCATGGCGGGTTATCCCTCTAAGCCGTCGATCAAAATTGATGTACGAGTATGGTGGAGGCCCATATGACTCTCTTCGTCACAGCTCCGTTTAGTTAATGGAAGAAGATATTGTTTCAATGTCAACCCTTCTGGTGAACAGAAAATACGAAGACTGCAGTATCGTCGGGTTAAACCCCTTCTGCAAGCTTAACCCGGCGCCAGAAGTAAGGACACTCTAATCTCTCTCCTTTGTATTTTTCCCAGTCGTATTGTTTAATACTTGCCTGACCTTTCATCTTGTTTTTACCTGTCTGCAGGCCAGATCTAATTTCTGGAAAGTTAAATATGACCACGAAGCTGCCAAGAAAGCAAGAGCCGCCGCCATAAATGCTAAGAAAACGACCCGGAGGTCCAAAAAGAAGAAGAAGAGCACCGCTGAAGATATGATGAAACTCGATGATACTTCTGAGTCGGAGGTAGCCCTTGACTCCCTTGGCCAACTTTTTAATAATCTTATTAACACTAATCATTACCAGGACGACACTGGGGCCAGTCAGGCCGTGGAAGAAGAGGTAACTATTTCCTCCGACTCAGCCCATTTGCCAAGACAGAAACTTCGAGTCGTAACCCGGAAAGTAAGGTTTTCACACCCTTTGGCTTATCTGGACCCTCACTCTCTTTTGAAAAAGCAGCAACATGAGAGCCGCCGTCAAGCCCGGACCGAAGACGAACCGGCTGTTGTTCTTCAACAAACTCCCCAAAAACGCCATAATGAGGTTTATTTCTTTGTCTTCGACTTTCTGTTAATGGATGTCCTTCCTTGTATTACTTAGTTTGTCTTATCTTTGCAGGAGGTATCTCGCTCTTCTGGAGACTCGTCTCAAACCCAGTTCCCGACCTTCAAGACTACCCCTGGGTAAGAAAAAATACTGTCTTCCGTGTTTTTCAAATTGTCTCTTTGTACTAACAGTCCTATAATCTTTCACTTAGTGGCCAAGCTAAGTCCAAGAAGGCCAAGGTGACTAAACCGGCGGAAGACCCGCCAGTCCTTACTCCTGAACCGGCAAGGCCACCTTCTCCTCCATCAATTGAAACTCTAGAAGACCCGCCTGTCAATGCAGAAGCAAATCCTCCTGAGCCGTCGTTTGATGACACCACTGTGAATCCTTCCGCAACTGGACCATCAAGCTCAGCCAACCCGCCATCACCGTCTGCGCAAGACGTTTTGATCACTGGGAGCCACTTTGTGAGCCGGGGAATCCAACCGTGTTGTCTTGCCACACGGCGAAACAAGAGGCATTGGAGAGACAGAAAGTGCGCTTCGATGTTGCATATTATGATCATCTGAATGCCAACGATATTTTATCCGGCTATCTCAGCCATGTACACTCCAGTCGTGTAACACCCCGGTAGTTAAGCTACAGTAACCACACACAAATGGTGCCATGTCATCAAGATTAATTTTCCAAACCTCACTTTGATCCAAGCCGAAAGCAAATTCAAATTCCAAAAACAAGTCAAATTATTATTTCTTCAGACAGTAAATTAAAAATGTTTGTCGGGTTGCAAATATTCTCTATCTGGTTTTCATTCATTAACCAACATTTTGGAAGTACTGAAATGCATGGTATAATCAAAACCAGTGACAACAATATCTTAATGGACCTTTTAATTCAAACATGATTTTGAGCCTTTCAAAATGACCTCAAAACCTTAGGTGTGTCACCACTATATTGCATACTATTTGTGTGCCAATTTTCAAATTTAACTAAGTTCATATGACATTTAAAATTTGTTTTTACAAAATGGCGGAGATAAATAGGAACAGAAAATAAAAAAAAGGAAGAGGAAGAAAGTATTGTGCGGTTGGGCTCTAAGCCAACAGTACACAGCCCAGCCCATGGGGAGGTCATCTTCCTCCCCTGTTCATCCAGAGCGCCGTGGACGCTCGTACGTCGTCCGTGGCGTGGATGCCACACACGGCGGCCATCCGCTGCATCTCCCGATGGATAAGAAGGACCCCCTTGATCCCCTCCTAACCCTAGCGCCAACCACCCCCTCCCTCACTCCCTTTCGCTCTCTCCCGAGCGCGTCTGGCGCCACGCCGCCGTTGACCACGAGGCCAGGAACCTCCCCGCGCTGCCTGGGAACGGCCAGGGGGACCGCCTTCTTCTTCTTCATCCTCTCCGTTGCCCCTGGACAAGCCGGGGCCGTCCCTTGCACTCGCCATCGACGACGTCTTCGCCGCGTACATCGCCATCGTCCGCCGTCGATTGCCGCCGCTGTGGTCCACCTCCGGCCTCCCCGGCCATGCCCCCGAGTTCACAGTGAGCTTCTCCTCCTTCTCCCCCTGTTTCCCCCTTCGATCTGATGCCGTAGGCTGCGCATCCCATCGTGCTCGAAGCTCCATGCCTGCGGCCATGCTTAGCCGCCCATGGTAGTGCCCTCGTCGTGTCCGGTCGAATGCGCGTGCGCCCTGGCCGCGCCCGCGCCGCCCGCTGCTCGTAGCCGCCCCCTGGGCGCCTTCCTGCCCATTGCTGCAGCTGCTTACGGTTGCCGTGCGCCGATCCCGCGCTCGCCCTGCTGCTGATTCTCCTTGCGCGCCACTGCTGCTATTGCCTGCTGCTCTTGCTTTGCGTACTGCTACTGCTCAAGCTACTGCCTGCTCCTGTCACTGCCTACTACAGCTGTTGCCGCTTGCTGTGTTACGCTCTTGCGCCGCTACTGCACGCTGATACTGCTCCTAGCAATGGCTGCTGCTGTTCGCTCCTTCTAGCTGCTGTTGCTCTGCTCCCGAGCCGTGGTGTGTGTGCGTGAGTGTGTGCAGAGGTGTGTGAGCCGGCCCTTGTTTAGTCTAGCTTAGGATTAAATTAGTGCCAAGTTAGTCTAATAGTAGATGACATGTAGGCCCCCCTTTAAATAAGTTAGATTTATTTATTTGTTTAGGTATAGCCTATGACATGTGGGCCACTTCCTGCCCTTTTGACTAGTTAAGTTGACTTGGTCAACTCGGATTAAAACAAATTAAAATAAAACCAGAAATTTTAGAAATTGTTTAAACCTTTGAAAATTAATAGAAATTAATCCGTGTGTCAGATGAAAAAGTATTATACATGAAAGTTGCTCAGAACGACGGGACGAATCCGAATATGCGGTCCGTTCGTTCGCCACACATCCCTAGCATAGCGAACATCAAACTTTTCCCTTCCTGTTCATCTGTCCGAAAACGCAAATCATCGGGAATACTTTCTCGGATGTTTTTCCCCTTCGCCGGTATCACCTAGTACTGCGATAGGTCACCTCTGATACTGCGTATTGTCAGGTCTTGCTTTGTGCTTCTTTGATTGCTCTATTATTTATTGTGTTTCCCCTCCGTTACTTCTTTCCGGTAGACCCCGAGACTGCCGGCGACCCCCAGTACGACTACGGTGTTGACGACTCCTTCTTGCCAGAGCAATCAGGCAAGCCCCCCCCTTTGATCACCAGATATCGCCTACTCTTCTCTATACTGCTTGCATTAAAGTAGTGTAGCATGTTACTGCTTTCCGTTAATCCTATCCTGATGCATAGCCTGTCCTTGCTACTACTGTTATTACTTTTACCTGCAATCCTAATGCTTAGTATAGGATGCTAGTTTATCATCAGTGGCCATACATTCTTGTCCGTCTGCCATGCTATACTATCGGGATGTGATCACTCAGGAGGTGATCACGGGTATATACTATATACTTTATACATGATACATGTGATGACTAAAGTCGGGTTGGCTCGAAGAGTACCCGCGGTTGATTCATGAATTGGAGGCTGGAAGGACATACTTTCCCGATGGCCCTCTGTGTGGATCTTTGTGGCGAAGCGACAGGGCAGGTTGAGACCACCTAGGAGAGAGGTGGGCCTGGCCCTGGTCGGTGTTCGCGGTTATTTCAAAATAACACGCTTAACGAGATCTTGGTATTTGATCTGAGTCTGGCTACTGGCCTATAGGCACTAACCATCTACGCGGTGACAGTTATGGGCACTCGACGTCGTGGTATCAGCCGAAGCCTTCGTGACGTCAGCGACTGAGCGGCGCGCGCCGGGTTGGACTGGAACGCCTACTCTTGTATAAGGGAGGCTAGGTCTGCTCACCGGCCGCGTACGCAACATGCAGGTGTGCAATGGGCGATGGGCCCAGACCCCTGCACCATAGGATTTAGACCGGCGTGCTGACCTCTCTGTTGTGCCTAGGTAGGGCTGCGACGTGTTGATCTTCCGAGGCCGGGCATGACCCAGAAAAGTGTGTCCGGACAAAGGGGATCGAGCGTGTTGGGAAATGTGGTGCACCCCTGCAGGGAAGTTAATCTATTCGAATAGCCGTGATCTTCGATAACAGGACGACTTGGAGTTGTACCTTGACCTTATAAAAACTAGAACCGGATACTTAATAAAATACACCCTTCCAAGTGCCAGATACAACCGGTGATCGCTCTCTCACAGGGCGACGAGGGGAGGATCATCGGTTAGGATTATGCTATGCAATGCTACTTGGTGAACTTACCATCTACTCTTTTCTACATGCTGCAAGATGGAGGTGGCCAGAAGCGTAGTCTTCGACAGGACTAGCTATCCCCCTCTTATTCCGGTCATTCTGTAGTTCAGTCCACATACGATACCCCTTTTCCATTTGATACCAATGCATACATATGTAATGTAGCTCCTTGCTTGCGAATACTTTGGATGAGTACTTACGGTTGCTTTTCTCTTCCTTTTCCCCTTTCCTATACTCGATTGTTGCGACCAGACGATGGAGTCCAGGAGCCAGACGCCTCTGTCGATGATGACTCCTACTACACTGGAGGTGCCTACTACTACATGCAGGCCGCTGACGACGACCAGGAGTAGTTAGGAGGATCCCAGGCAGAAGGCCTGCGCCTCTTTCGATCTGTATCCCAGTTTGTGCTAGCCTTCTTAAGGCAAACTTGTTTAACTTATGTCTGTACTCAGATATTGTTGCTTCCGCTGACTCATCTATGATCGAGCTCTTGTATTCGAGCCTTCGAGGCCCTTGGCTTGTAATATGATGCTTGTATGACTTATTTTATTTGTAGAGTTGTGTTGTGATATCTTCCCGTGAGTCCCTGATCTTGATCGTACACGTTTGCGTGTATGATTAGTGTACGATTGAATCGGGGGCGTCAGAAGTCGCGACTCAGAGATCGAAATGGTCAAACAGTTGCAGCTGAAATACGAGGTATGATCTTTCGGTTTATCTATATTCCGCCAGCCCCCAAGTCTTCAGATTATGAGATAACCGGAATGATCTGTAGACTTTATAATATAGGCCAAGACTTTTACCTTTGAAACTTTTCTTGAGTTCAATAAAATAGAACAAAGCTTCACCTGTAGTCCTCAAGGGCTGGTTCATTTTGATCATAAATGAGCCGGTACTTTAATTTGTCTGTTACTGTATTCAAAGAACTTCATAATCCGGCTTAACCTTGAGAAACTTGCTGAATAGCATACATTAGCCCCCAAGTGCCAAGTGCTGTTACTTTGTAAAGTACTTGGGACTTAAAGTATGTCTTTAGAGTCATAAGAAATTGTTTTGGCATACATTAGCCCCCAAGTGTCAAGTGATTTTTTGTAAAGTACTTGAGACTTGAATCTTGATTTTTGAACCTTAAGCGAAATCTTGATTCATCTGAGTATGTTTTTTGCAGAATGCCTTATCTGAACTGAACTCGCAATTGACTGATGCAAAGACCCGGCTAGCAGGTCAGGAGGCAGAAATCAAGTCTGCTAACTCCAAATTGCAAATAAGTCTCTCTGAGACGGAAAATTTAAAGACCAGCTTCACTGCCAAGAAGAAAACCTGGGCAGAGGAAAAAAACGCTTCTGACACAACGCGCCGAGAAGGCCGAAGCAGCCCTTGAAGAGGATTCAACAGAGCCGAACGATTTAAAGGGCCGGGTGTCTCAAATGGTGGCCGCCATCTTTCGTAAGCCGTCTGTCTTAGATCTTGTGTACTTTTTGCTGACCCAGAATATAAGCCGCCAGCTAACTTTGTTTATAAAATATGTGCAGGCCCACGAAGCAGGAATCTGAGCCAAGATCATGTGATTAAACTAAAGGCAGTGTATACCTTAGTGGAGCAACTGTATATTGGCGCACAACAGGCACTTGCCGCCATCTCTCCTGCCAATCAAGGACCCAACCGGCTCAGCAACGTCTTAAAGAAACTGTCAATCCTACCTGCCAGGTTTCAAGAAGTGAAGCGCTCCTGTGCGAGAGCCGGAGCTTTGACTGCCCTGAGCCACTCCAAGGCTTGGGTGCCAGATCTAGACCCGGTGAACGTGGCCAGAGGATATCCTACTGTGAAGGAAGACGGATCTCCCTTTGAGCAAGATGACTTCATGGCTTGCGTGTAGGGATGAAAATGAAGTGGAAAGTTTCCGCTTTTCCGGAGGAAAAATGAAAATGGAGAGGAAATATGAAAACGGAAACGGAAATTTGCAAAATGGAAATGGAAGTGGAATTTTTTATGCGGAAACAGAAACAAAAACGGAACGGTGTTTTCCGGTGGAACAGGCGCGGAAACGGAACTTTCCGTTTCCGTGAATATGGAATTTCCGTTTCTACTATAGGCCCATGGCTGCTTTGTAGCACAATTACCAAACAAGACACAATGACACAATGAGCAGACTGGATCATTTGAGGACCAACTTTTACTTCCACACACATTCTTAACTAGACACAATACGGAATTGTCATGTACTATTACAATACTACCCTATGTTACCAACACAACCATATTATCATGTAGCCACGTTAAAAATTTCTTAAATTTCTTTGTTTTTTGTGTGTATTTCTCTATGATCCAAGGGGGTTTTAAGTTCCGGTCAACACATCGTTCTGTTTTCGTGTCCGCTCTGTATTCGCTCCGTATCTGTTTCCGGTAGTATTTTTTTCCATATTCATTTCCGCTTCTGCAAAAAATATGAAAACAAATATGGTAGCACCCAGTTTCGTCTGTTTCCGCTCCGTTTTCATCCCTACTTGCGTGCACGGAGTCCGACCTCAGGCGACTATTCTTGGAGATGAAACCAACATCGACAAGTATCAACCGGGGTTTGATGTTGAAAATAAGAAGATGGCAACTCCCGCGTACAAGGTGACTGATGTAATCCCGCCTATTCGTGAAAATACATTTGCTCCGGAAGTTGACCCGGCCGACCTGATTGACGAAGAAGCAGAATTTGTCGCCGTGAACGGTTTTGACTGGTCAAAACCCAGCTTCCAACTAGCAGAGGGCGGTGAACCGGCGAGGGAGGCGTAATAACCATCATCGGCTTATAAAAAGCCTTGTAATAGATTAGCTGTGAAAACACTGAATGCCTTGCCTATGCCATCGTGCATAAAACACTGTGTGTGATTTTGTATGTCCTGATGGCAATATATCCATTATATTTTATGATTGTTTCTGCAATACTTCAGCTCTGTTCCTATAGACACAAAAGAAAAAACTGGCTTGGCGGCTTAGTACCGAATGGGTTAGAACACCCGGCTTATAGCCAATATGTTTACCATAGTAGAAAACAGAAACAGACATAAAAAGAGAACAAGGCTGAAAATAACCCTGTGATCATTACAGTAGGCAATTGCTTGTAAACAATAGTCATACTTGTACCTTTGATCTTTAGACCACCGGTTTAAATAACCCCGGTAATGAAGTTGATAACTCCATCTTTTTGAGAAGTCAATACTTCTGAATACTTAATGATCATCATACCTTGGTGGCTTCGTTGTCAAATAGTCCAGCCGGCGAAAAAGACCATGCTAATTATTTGTGAAATTGAGACAACTAAAAGGCAAATAACAGGTAATAAATACGATTTAACCTTGTATTTGAAGGTTGGGGGTTTTTGATTCGAATACGATCAGTAAACCAGAGCAAAGGGGTTAAGCTAAGGTTCGAATACGACCATATAGCCCCCAGTGGCTTTGGCGTTGCGCCGGTCAAGAGGGTACCGACAGCTATGTTCTCTTTGGTTCGAATATGACCTATGTTTGAACAGGAAGCCCCCAAATGACCTTGAGAGGTTTTTAATGACCCTAATTCGAATACGATCCAAGTCGGACTCAAAAGGGGTTAAGCTATGATTCGGATACGATCAAGAAGCCCCCCCAGTGAGTTTGGCCTTGAGCCGATCAAGAGGGTTACGACAGCTATGTTCTCTTTGGTTCGAATACGACCTATGTTTGAACAGGAAGCCCCCAAGTGACCATGATAGTTGCAGCTAGATTCGAATACGATCATAAGCCGGACCGAAAAAGGTTAGACTTGATTCAAATATGATCAGCTCCTTAATAGTCATTTGAAAATAAGAAATAACAAAGATGCGTAATCTTTGAAAAGAAAAGAGACCGATGGCCCTGCTTTATTACTTATCATGGTATATACAATGTTAAAGTATGTACATGATGAGAGCTGGTGGCTCAGGTGCAGTATGGCCGAAGTTGAGCAATGTTCCACGGCCGGCGGGTCTCCTCTTCCGACTTACGTGAGTCTTTGTGCTCTCGAATGTCAATGAGGTAATATGACCCGTTGTTTAAGTTCTTGCTGACCACAAAGGGTCCTTCCCAAGGTGGGGATAACTTGTGTGCATTTGACAGATCCTGGATGAGCCGGAGCACCAGGTCACCTTCCTGAAAAGTCTTGGACTTAACCCGGCGACTGTAATAAGAGCGCAGGTCCTGTTGATAAATTGCTGATCGAGCCGCTGCTAAGTCTCTTTCCTCATCTAACAAGTCAAGTGCATCCTGTCTGGCTTGTTTATTATTAGCTTCAACATAAGCCGCCACACGGGGCGAGTCATGACGGATGTCACTAGGCAACACTGCTTCTGCTCCATACACCATGAAAAAAGGTGTGTAACCTGTAGACCTGTTAGGTGTGGCATTGATACTCCACAGCACAGAGGGTAATTCCTCTACCCAACAACCCGGCGTTCGCCGTAAAGGAACCATAAGCCGGGGTTTGAGACCTTTTAAAATTTCCTGATTTGCTCTCTCAGCTTGACCATTGGATTGAGGATGAGCTACAGAAGAAACATCAAGCCGAATATGCTCACATTGACAAAACTCCTCCATAGCCCCTTGGGATAGATTAGTGCCATTGTGAGTGATAATGCTGTGTGGAAAACCAAAACGGAAGATCACCTTTTTCATGAACTGAACCGCCGTGGCTGCATCACACTTACTCACCGGCTCTGCCTCAACCCACTTTGTGAATTTATCAACTGCCACTAAAAGATGTGTCTTTTTATCCTTAGACCGTTTAAAAGGTCCCACCATGTCAAGCCTCCAGACCGCAAACGGCCAAGTGATTGGAATCATCCGGAGCTCTTGAGCCGGCACATGTGCTCTTCGTGCGAACTTTTGACATCCATCACATCTGCTGACTAGATCCTCTGCATCGGCGTGAGCCATCAACCAGTAAAAACCGTGATTAAAAGCCTTGGCCACCAGAGATTTTGACCCGGCGTGATGACCACAATCGCCTTCATGGATCTCACGAAGTATTTCTTGGCCTTCTTCAGGGGAAACACACCGCTGAAACGCTCCAGAGACGCTACGATGGTATAGTTCTCCATCAGAAATCGTCATTGACTTAGACCACCAGGTTATCTATCGAGCTAGGGTCTCATCCGCTGGCAACTCTCCTCGGGTCATGTAAGCCAAGAACGACACTGTCCAAACTGGGATGACATGAAGAGCCGCCACCAACTATGCCTCCGGGTCAGGAACGGCTAGATCTTCTTCTGTGGGTAACTTAACAGATGGGTTATGCAAAACATCCAAAAAGGTGTTAGGTGGCATCGGCTTACGCTGAGATCCCAACCGGCTTAAAGCATCAGCCGCTTCGTTCTTCCTACGGTCAATGTGCTCCACCTGATAACCTTTAATATGCCCTGCAACAACATCAACTTCATGGCGATAAGCCGCCATGAGAGGATCTTTGGAATCCCACTTGCCTGATACTTGTTGAGCCACTAAATCCGAGTCGCCAAGACACCGGACCCGGCTCAGGCTCATCTCTTTGGCCACTCAAAGACCATGGAGTAAGGCTTCATATTCCGCCGCGTTGTTAGTGCAAGGAAACATCAGCCGCAACACATAACAAAATTTGTCACCTCGAGGGGAGGTTAAAACAACTCCAGCTCCCGAGCCTTCCAGTTGTCTGGACCCATCAAAGTGAATAGTCCAATATGTGTTGTCTGGTTTCTCTTCCGGCATCTGCATCTCTGTCCAGTCATTAATAAAATCAACCAGTGCTTGAGACTTGATCGCAGTACGTGGTACATACTTCAACCCATGCGACCCAAGCTCAATGGCCCACTTGGCGACTCGTCCAATGGCTTCTCTGTTTTGAATGATGTCTCCCAAAGGAGCAGAGCTAACCACAGTGATTGGGTGACCTTGAAAATAATGTTTAAGTTTTCGGCTCGCCATGAACACCCCATATACGAGCTTCTGCCAATGTGGATATCGTTGTTTGGATTCAATTAACACCTCACTGACATAGTAAACCGGCCATTGAACCGGATGCTCCTTACCAACCTCCTTGCGCTCCACCACAATCGCCACACTAACAGCTCGTGAGTTGGCGGCTACGTATAACAACAGCGGCTCTTTCTCAATTGGAGCAGCAAGAACCGGCGGCTCTGCAAGCTGTGTCTTCAGATCCTCAAAAGCAGAGTTTGCAGCATTGCTCCAAACAAAATCATCCGTTTTCTTCATCATCTGATACAAAGGCATCGCCTTCTCCCCTAACCGTCTTATAAACCAGCTCAAAGCAGCAACTCGACCCACCAGCCGTTGAACGTCATTGATACATGTTGGTTCTGCCAGGGATGTGATTGCTTTAATTTTCTCTGGGTTAGCTTCAATACCTCGGTCGGACACCAACCCAAGAGCTTGCCGGCTGGGACTCCAAAAACACACTTAGCCGGGTTAAGCATCATTTTGTAGACCCGGAGGTTATCGAAGGTCTCTTTCAGATCTGCGACCAAGGTTTCCTCTTTCCTGGATTTTACCACTATATCATCCACATAATCATGAACATTACGCCCAATATGATCGTGAAGACAATTCTGCACACACCGTTGGTAAGTCGCCTGGGCACTCTTAAGCCCAAAAGGCATAGACACATAGCAGAAAGCTCCAAAAGCAGTGATAAAAGCTGTCTTCTCCTGATCCTTGACTGCCATCTTGATCTGATGATAACCTGAATAAGCATCCAAGAAACTCAAACGTGCGCAACCCACCGTAGCATTGATGATCTGATCAATATGGGGGAGGGCAAAAGGGTCAGCTGGACAAGCCTTGTTTAAATCGGTGTAATCCACACACATACGCCAGGTGCCGTTCTTTTTGAGTACAAGCACCGGGTTGGCTAACCATTCTGGGTGAAAGACTTCCACGATGAACCCGGGCGCCAAGAGCCGGGCTACCTCTTCTCCAATGGCCTTGCGCCTTTCTTCATTGAACCGTCGGAGGAACTGTCTAACAGGTTTAAACTTTGGATCAATATTGAGAGTGTGCTCAGCGAGTTCCCTCAGGACACCCGGCATGTCGGAAGGTTTCCATGCAAAGATGTCCCGGTTCTCATGGATGAACTCGATGAGCGCGCTTTCCTATTTAGGATCCATGTTTGCACTGATGATGAACTGCTTGGATGAGTCGCCAGGCACAAAGTCAACCATCTTGGTGTCATCAGCTGATTTGAACTTCAACACCGGCTCATGCTCCGTCGTTGGTTTCTTTAAAGACGTCATGTCTGCCGGGTCAACATGATCCTTATAAAACTTTAACTCCTCTGTTGCACAAACAGACTCAGCATAGGCAACATCACCTTCTTCACACTCCAAGGCTATTTTTCGGCTTCCATGTACTGTAATGGTGCCCTTATAACCCGGCATCTTGAGCTGCAAATACACATAACACGACCGAGCCATGAACTTGGCATAAGCCGGTCGTCCAAACAGAGCATGATATGGGCTTTTGATCTTAACCACCTCAAAGGTTAATTTTTCTGCTCTGGAGTCATACTCATCCCCAAAGGCTACTTCTAGTTCAATCTTACCAACTAGGTATGCCGACTTGCCAGGTACCACACCGTGAAACACAGTGTTGGATTGGTTAAGACTCTTATCAGTCAACCCCATCCGGCGGAACGTCTCATAGTAGAGGATGTTGATGCTGCTACCTCCATCCATGAGTACCTTACTGAATTTATATCCACCAACCTAAGGCGGCACTACCAAGGCCAAGTGACCCGGATTATCAACCCGGGGTGGGTGATCCTCTCTGCTCCACACAATAGGCTGCTCTGACCAACGTAAGTAACGTGGAGTCACCGGCTCAACGACATTGACAGCCCTCTTGTGAAGCTTCTAGTCCCTCTTACATAAACTAGTGGTGAACACATGGTATTGCCCACTATTCAGCTGTTTTGGGTTGCTCTGATATCCGGATTGTTGCTGCTGATTACCTTGGCCGGGTTGTGGATTATATCCTCCTTGGTTACCAGGATGGCCCTGACCGTGAAATCCTCCTCCACCTGAACCGGCGCCCGGGCCATAGAAACCGCCACCTCCTGAACCGGCGCCCGGGCCGTGACCTCCATCAAACGCGTTTGAATTTTTAAACGCCTTCATGATCGTACAATCTTTCCACAGGTGAGTGGCTGGCTTCTCCCGGGTGCCGTGTCTTGGACAAGGCTCATTCAATAGTTGCTCAAGGGTGGGACCTGACCCGCCCGACCGAGGGGGTTGCCTGCCCTTGCGCCGTTGATTGCCGCCCTGTGCATTGGTGTTAGTGACAAACTCGTCAACCTTACGTTTATTACCTCCTTGATTCGCCGGGTTATGCTGGTGACCCTTGCCATTGCCGTTCTTCTTCCCCTTCGCTGTCTTTTCTTCATCAGACACCGGGTCTTTGGTACTATCAGAATCAGCATACTTGACGAGAGCCGCCATCAACTGACCCATGTCATTGCAGTCATGTTTGAGCCGCCCCAACTTCTGCTTCAGAGGTTCAAAACGACGGTTTTTCTCCAACATCAAGACTGCTGAGCCGGCATCCATCTTATTAGACGAATGTATTATCTCCTTGACCTGGCGCACCCAATGGGTTGTAGATTCACCGTACTCTTGCTTACAATTAGTCAGGTCCACAATCGACATAGGCTGCTTACACGTGTCTTTGTAGTTCTGAATGAACCGGGCCTTCAACTCCGCCCATGAGCCAATAGAATTGGGTGGCAACCCCTTCAACCAAGTATGAGCAGTTCCATCCAACATCATAGTGAAATACTTAGCCATTGCTGCGTCGCTGACCTCCAACAACTCCATAGCCATCTCATAACTCTCAATCCAAGCCCCAGGCTGCAAGTCGGCCGTGTAATTAGGCACCTTACGAGGCCCCTTGAAGTCTTTTGGCAAACGCTCATTACGTATGGCCGGCACCAGGCAAGGAACACCTCGGTTCTTGTGGCCACTCCTGCCTCAACCGAGGTTGTTGGATAAGCCGAAAAAGTCTGATGAGCCGCCTGCTCTGCTGCCAGTTGAACCGCTCGCTCAGCCTCTTGTCGGATCCTCTCCTGATCCGCCAAGTTAAGGGATCCAGCCTGTATTGGCTCATACTTGTGTGGCCGGTTGCGGCGTTGAGCATTGCTTGACATGTCGGCTGAATCCACAGGCCTACTGTAGCTTGGGCTCCGGCTTGGGCGAGGAGTTGAATGGATCCTGTCTTGGCTGTAGGAGTATGCATCTTGCTGTGCCATAGCTGTTTGAAGAAGTTCTCTCACCCTTCGCGTTTCGATCGCTGCCGGCGAGTCACCTTCCATCGGAAGAGCCGCCAAACGAGCCGATGCTGCAATGAGGTTTCCTAAAGGATTGGAGAAGTGACCCGGCTGCGTGGGTACATAATGAGGTGGAGCGGTATGTACACGAGGTGGTTCCATGGCGCGCGGTTGGACTGGTGCGCCAGGTGTCGTGATCCGGTTTGCCTCCGGCGGGCTGCTTCCCCCCAGCTCCGGGTCTATGAAAAAGGTTCCTAGGATCAAGCGTCAGAGGTAGACGTGACTGAGTTTTCTGATGCCTTCTTCTCATGACCTCGTTTGACACGTTCAGATCTACCGAGAGCTGGAAAGTCTCCGCTTGAAGCTGTTGAGCACAAACGTCCAAAGCCGCCCGTTCCGCTGCCATCCTGACCTCCTCTGCCACCAGATTTTCCTTAGTCTGTACCATCTCTTCACGTACGCGTGCCACCTCAACGTCATGCTGGGCTTTATCCGCCGGCTCTACCACGATAGTCAATAGAGTCGTCAGTTTATCCATGAGGTCCATTAGAATCTGAGCCGGAGGGCGCGCGGGGTCTCCTGACCCGGCTGCGGCCGACCCGATAGCTGTTGCCGCTGCTGCTGTGGAGTTCTTCCCGGGCTGTGTTCCTGCCATGAAGACTCCGACCCAATTCGGCGGCTCAAGGGGGTCCAGAATACTGCTGCCATCGGAACAGCCCCCGAGCATGCCATCCTGCAGCTGGTACAAAGAGTCCATCTCACCCGTTGATGATGCAGTGCCAGAACAGACGGCCGTCTCACCGCCCTCCACCGATCCTTCAAAGTAATCACCGCCGTGGACGCAGCCTACGAAGGCATGCTTCATGACAGATTGAACACGGGCGGTCCTTACGCGCTGAGACGTTTCGACGAGGTTGGTGTGGACGTCCGGCTCAGGGCCTGAGTCGCCGATCCGGCCGATGAAGACGTGAATTCCGCCGAAGGGGACCCGGTACCCGTACTCAATTGAGCCGGCCTCGGGGCCCCAGCCTTCGTCGTCGATGTAGAGCTTGCCGCGACGACTCTTAGTCATCTGGCCCACAGCGTATCCCTTGAGCCCTTCGAAGTTGCCCTTCAAGAACTCAAATCCACCGTGCGCTAGCCCCACGGTGGGCGCCAACTGTCGTGGAATTGTCACGGCAGATGTCCTAGTGGAAGGACTTAGTCGTAGGGCCATCGCAACTAGGAAGCTTAAAGGGGTTAATCGGGACAAAGGACACGAGAGTTTTTTATACTAGTTCGGCCCCTTACGATGAAGGTAAAAGCCTACGTCTAGTTGTGTTGGTATTGCTGGGGTTTCGATCACCAAGAGGCTTAAGTCGCCGGCTTGGTTATCCATCTCTTGTTTCTTTCCCTAAGCCGCCACCGGGTCGTCCCCTTATATACACGGGGTTGGCGCCCGACGGCCTACAGAGTCCCGGCCGGCTCATAAATCATGTCCGACTCGGTGACTTCTTTTACATGCCTTTCTTTACAAGTCTTTCCTTACATACGATGGTTTACAATATTGGGCCTTAAGCCGCCCCCAGGCCTTTGGGCCTTCTATAAGATTTAATAAACTATCGTCTTGAATGTTTACTGAGCTTTCTTTGTAACCCGCCATTGTGGCTGACCCGGCCCCTCTTGGGCGGGTCATAACTGATAGCTATATCCCCAACACAAATCCTTGCGGGTGATGAAGTCTTGTTCCTTCTGCATCCATTAGCGATGTTATGAGCAAAGGTCATTGCTGCCTCTGGTTCTCTGCCTCAGTGGAGCAATTTTGTATGACCTCTGAAGCTTGTAGAAGTAGTAGCCAAAAAATCATCTATGTAGACCACAAGATACTAATGGCCGCGATATGCGTAGCAAATCACCAGCAGGGGAAATATACAAATGGGCCTACAAATACTATAAAGACCACGAGAGCTCATCAAATCCAGAAGGGTCCACCTAAGACCAAACCTGATCAGATCTAGGAAGACCCGCCAGACAAACACCTCGACATGCATTGAGCCATGCTCGATATTGCGATTGGAACTCCATGTCATCACCTGAATGCCATGACCAAGACACACAAAACGCCCTCCCAGATTTGGAAGAATCCAAACGACACCGACATTGCCTGCGGGAACTGACACTTTCTCATCTGGGTCAGCGATTTGCTTTAGACATCAAGGTCATCAGATAATGTCTATTATGCAACTTTATTCTTCTAGACTTGGTTGGGCCTCCAAGCGTAGAGTTTAGATGGACAATAGCAAATTTCCCTTAAGTGAATGGCCTAAAGTTTATCAATCCATGGGAGGTGTAGGATGGTGGTGATTCTCTCTCAAACAACCCTGCAATCAAATACAAGTAATCTCTTGTGTCCCCAACACACCCAATACAATTGTCAGATGTATAGGTGCGTTAGTTTGGCAAAGAGGTGATGATAGATGTGTAGTATAGATGGTAGAAATATATTTTTGTAACCTGAACGAATATAAACAACAAGATAGCAAGTAATAAAAGTAGATGAAAACGGAGTCTCAATGCTTGGAAATAAGGGCTAGGGTGCTTACTTTCCCTAGTGCAATCTCTCAACATCTTTAACATAATTGAACATCATGATAATTGATGACCCACAAGTATAGGGGATCTACCGTAGTCCTTTCGATAAGTAAGAGTGTCGAACCCAACGAGGAGCAGAAGGAAATGATAAGCGGTTTTCAGCAAGGTATTCTCTGCAAGCACTGAAATTATAGGTAACAGATAATTTTGTGATAAGATAATTTCTAACGAGCAACAAGTAACAAAAGTAAATAAAGTGCAGCGAGGTGGCCCAATCCTTTTTGAAGGAAATATGCCCTAGAGGCAATAATAAAGTTATTATTTATTTCCTTATATCATGATAAATGTTTATTATTCATGCTAGAATTGTATTAACCGGAAACGTAATACTTGTGTGAATACATAGACAAACAAAGTGTCACTAGTATGCCTCTACTTGACTAGCTCGTTTCATCGAAGATGATTATGTTTCCTAACCATAGACATGAGTTGTCATTTGATTAATGGGATCACATCATTAGGAGAATGATGTGGTTGACATGACCCATTCCATTAGCTTAGCACCCGATCATGTTGGTGCAGTTCTAAACGGTGGAGCTGTCAGTTGGTGCAGTTCTAAACAAAGCGTCGTGGCGGGATCTACATGTGAAGCGGAGTACATAGCTGCTTCAGAAGCAGCAAACGAAGGAGTTTGGATGAAGGAGTTCATATCCGATCTAGGTGTCATACCTAGTGCATCGGGTCCAATGAAAATCTTTTGTGACAATACTGGTGCAATTGCCTTGGCAAAGAAATCCAGATTTCACAAGAGAACCAAGCACATCAAGAGACGCTTCAATTCCATTCGGGATCTAGTCCAGGTGGGAGACATAGAGATTTGCAAGATACATACAGATCTGAATATAGTAGACCCATTGACTAAGCCTCTTCCACAAGCAAAACATGATCAGCACCAAGGCTCCATGGGTGTTAGAATCATTACTGTGTAATCTGGATTATTGACTCTAGTGCAAGTGGGAGACTGAAGGAAATATGCCCTAGAGGCAACAATAAAGTTATTATTTATTTCCTTATATCATGATAAATGTTTATTATTCATCCACAAGCTATTATGGGCTCTAGCATAGTTGACTAAGTCGTGCGAACTCTTACAGTTGTAGACTAGCAGATGTAGGGGATGTAGGTGGTACGGTCTACCCATCGTAAGGTGCTAGCGCTTCTGAAAGACTATGTCTCGGTCATCTGTTTCTCAAACACTGTGAAGTGCGAGAAACCAAACAGAGGCAATCGAGTCTTGTGGGGAAAAGTGCGCAAACCTCTGCAGAGTGTATAAACTAATCATGATTAGCCGTGTCCCCGGTTATGGACATCTTGAGTATCTAGTACCTGGATTATCATGTGAATCTCAACATGTTACTATAAAATTTAATTCGACGGGTTTGTTTAATGATGTTACTTAATTGGGATTGAGGCTGCTGTCAACCATTCTCAATGTTTAACAACCACCATAATAGTTAAATAAATTTATTCCTTTGCAGTAGGGAAAAATTGGCTTTACGCAAAACTGTAACCATAGAGCTTTCCACCAGCCAAATATGCATATAGTATAGATGTTTCATTCCATTACTCACTATGTGTTACATTGCCAGCATATTCCATGTGCTGACCCATTTTCGGGCTGCAACGTTAATGTTGCAGACTTTTCAGACGATGATTAAGGAGTTTTAGGTCGTGGTTCTATACTCAGTGATGCCGTTGGAGTTGATGGACTCACTTATCTTCCAAGCCTTCCGCTGTTATCGTTATTAGATGGCCTTAAGCCATATTTATTGTAATAAGATCTCTATTGAGACACTCGATGTAATAAGTGTGTGATTGCTACTCTGTTATAAATCCTTCAAGTACTATGTGGTGTCAGCATTATTGATCCAGGAATGACACCTGAGCACAGAGATTGGACCGTTTGAGGTCTGGTCGCTACAATTGAGATACCGACGATCGAATCTCGGGAAAGTAACATACCGATGACAAAGGGAACAACGTATGTTGTTATGCGGTCTGACCGATAAAGATCTTCGTAGAATATGTAGGAGCCAATATGAGCATCCAGGTTCCGCTATTGGTTATTGACCGGAGACGTGTCTCGGTCATGTCTACATTGTTCTCGAACCCGTAGGGTCCGCACGCTTAACGTTACGATGATAATTTCATTATGAGTTTATATATTTTGATGTACCGAAGGTTGTTCAGAGTTCCGGATGTGATCACGGACTTGACAAGGAGTCTCGAAATGGTCGAGACCTAAAGATCGATATATTGGACGACTATATTTGGACACCGGAAAGGTTCCGAGTGAGATTGGGACAATACCGGATCACCGGGAGGTTATCGGAACCCCCTGGGAGGTATATGGGCCTTATTGGACCTTAGTGGAAAGGAGGGGAAAGGAGCAAGGGAGGGGGCGCCCCCCAAGCCCAATCCAAATTGGGAAGGGGGCCGGCCCCCCTTTCCTTCCTCCCTCCTTCCTCTTCCTTCCCTCTCCTACTCCTAATAGGAAAAAGGGGAGTCCTACTCCCGGTGGGAGTTGGACTCCCCCCTTGGGCGCGCCACCCTCCTTGGCCGGCCCCCTCCTCCACTCCTTTATATACGGGGGCAGGGGGCACCCCATAGACACAACAATTGATCATTGATCTCTTAGCCGTGTGCGGTGCCCCCCTCCACCATAATCCTCGATAATATTGTAGCGGTGCTTAGGCGAATCCCTGCGACGGTAGAACATCAAGATCGTCACCACGCCGTCGTGCTAACGGAACTCATCCCCGACACTTTGTTGGATCGGAGTCCGGGGATTGTCATCGAGCTGAACGTGTGCTAGAACTCGGAGGTGCCGTAGTTTCGGTGCTTGGTCGGTCGGGTCGTGAAGACGTACGACTACATCAACCGCGTTGTGCTAACGCTTCCGCTTTCGGTCTACGAGGGTACGTAGACAACACTCTCCTCTCTCGTTGCTATGCATCACCATGATCTTGTGTGTGCATAGGAAACTTTTTCAAATTACTACGTTCCCCAACACTCTTTGTTGCAAAGGACAAGCCTGGACAAACTCTTGTATAGAGAAAAGCGCTCCCGAGGACACATGGGAATTATTGTCAAGCTAGTTTTCATCATGTTCATATGATTCGCGTTCGGTACTTTGATAATTTGGTATGTGGGTGGACCGGTGCTTGGGTACTGTCCTTACTTGGAAAAGCATCCCACTTATGATTAACCTCTATTGCAAGCATCCGCAACTACAACAAAAGTATTAAGGTAAACCTAACCATAGCATGAAACATATGGATCCAAATCAGCCCCTTACGAAGCAACACATAAACTAGGGTTTAAGCTTCTGTCACTCTAGCAACCCATCATCTACTTAATGCCTTCCTCTAGGCCCAAATAATGGTGAAGTGTCATGTAGTCGACGTTCACATAACACCACTAGATGAGAGACAACATACATCTCATCAAAATATCGAACGAATACCAAATCACATGACTACTAATAGCAAGACTCTCCGATGTCCTCAGGAACAAACGTAACTACTCACAAAGCATATTCATGTTCATAATCAAAGGGGTATTAATGTGCATATAGGATCTGAACATATGATCTTCCACCAAATAAACCAACTAGCATCAACTACAAGGAGTAATCAACACTACTAGCAACCTACATGTACCAATCCCAGACTTAGAGACAAGAATTGGATACAAGAGATGAACTAGAGTTTGAGAGCATATGGTGCTGGTGAAGATGTTGATGGAGATTGGCCCCCTCCCGAGGAGAGGAGCGTTGGTGATGACGATTGTGACGCCCCAAGACCGGAGCTTCAGATACCTTCCTTTTATCTCGTCGTCGTTGTGTGTTTGAACTATTTGTTGCCATGATCGGATGAGTGTCATTGTCATATTTTGCTTCTTGCATCATGTTCATCATTTGGTTATATTGCTTTTCCATGCCTTGCCTCTTTAATCCGGACATGCATCATACTTGTTTGTGCATCATGCCATGCTTATGTGATGTTTGTTTACTATGTTGGTTGCTTCTTTCCGGTGTTGCTTCTTCAGGTTGGTTCCAATAATGTCGCGTTTGTGAGGATTCGTTCGTCTACGTCCCTTTGTCTTCTTCATGGACTCGTTCTTCTTCCTTGCGGGATCTCAGGCAAGATGACCATACCCTCGAAATCACTTCTATCTTTGCTTGCTAGTTGTTCGCTCTATTGCTATGCCGTGATACCTACCACTTGCTATATCATGCCTCCGATGTTGCCATGTCAAGCCTCTAACCCACTTTTCCTAGCAAACCGTTGTTTGGCTATGTTACCACTTTTGCTCAGCCCCTCTTATAGCGTTGTTAGTTGCAGGTGAAGATGAAGTTTATTCCTTGTTGGAACATGGATATTGTTGGGATATCATTATTATATCGTATTTACTTTAATGCATCTATATACTTGGTAAAGGGTGGAAGGCTCGGCCTTATGCCTGGTGTGTTGTTCCACTCTTGCCGCCTTAGTTTCCGTCATACTGGTGTTATGTTCCTTGATTTTGCGCTCCTTACGCGGTTGGGTTATAATGGGAACCCCTTGACAGTTCACCTTGAATAAAACTCTTCCAGCAAGGCCCAACCTTGGTTTTACCATTTGCCACCTAAGCCTTTTTCCCTTGGGTTCTGCAGACTCAAGGGTCATCTAACCCCCCCGGGCCAGTGCTCCTCTGAGTGTTGGTCCGAAACGAGTAGATTGCGGGGCCACCTCAGGGCAACTTCAGGTTTGGTTTTACTTGTAGGATGTCTCATCCCGTGTGCCCTGAGAACGAGATACGTGCGACTCCTATCGGGATTTGTCGGCACATCGGGCGCCTTTGCTGGTCTTGTTTTACCATTGTTGAAATGTCTTGTAACCGGGATTCCGAGTCTAATCGGGTCCTCCTGGGAGAAGGAATATCCTTCGTTGACCGTGAGAGCTTGTGATGGGCTAAGTTGGGACACCCCTGCAGGCTTTTGAACTTTCGAAAGCCGTGCCCGCGGTTATGGGCAGATGGGAATTTGTTTATGTCCGGTTGTAGAGAACTTGACAATTAACTTAATTAAAATGAATCAACCGCGTGTGTAGCCGTGATGGTCTCTTTCCGGCGGAGTCCGGGAAGTGAACACGATTCTTGTGTTATGTTTGTGCTTAAGTAGTTTCAGGATCACTTCTTGATCACTTCTAGTTCACGACCGTGCTTTGCTTCTCTTCTCACTCTCATTTGCGTACGTTAGCCACCATATTTGCTAGTCTTGATCGCAAGGGTGTGAGATTGCTGAGTCCTCGTGGCTCAGAGATACTTCCAAACAGTTTCAGGTGCCGATGATACCAGTGCAGGTGACGCAACCCAGCTCGAGTGGGAGCTCGATGAAGATCTTGTTCGTTGTGTTGTTTCGTTGCCGTTTGATCAGTAGAGGAGCCCAGTTGGGGCGATCGGGGATCTAGCATTTGGGGTAGTCTTTCTTTATTTGGTTCCGTAGTCGGACCTTGATTGTATTATGGATGATGTAATGCTATATTTATGTTTTGTGTGAAGTGGCGATTGTAAGCCAACTCTTTATCCCTTTCTTTTCAGTACATGGGATGTGTAAAGATTACCCCTATTGCGACATGCCTACTATGCGGTTATGCCTCTAAGTCGTGCTTCGACACATGGGAGATATAGCCGCATCGTGGGTGTTACAAGTTGGTACCAGAGCCATCCCCGACTTAGGAGCCCCCTGCTTGATCGAATCGCTGGCGTTGTTGAGCCTAGTAAAAATGTTTTGAGTCTTACAGGATTATATATATCGGAGAGTAGGATTCTTTTTACTCCTCAGTCCCTTCGTCACTCTGGTGAGGCCTCCTGACGTAGAGTTTTGACTCTTCTCTCCTCAAATTTCACGAATTTTTTTAGGATCACGCGGGTATCTTGGAATCGTCGTGGCGGGATCTACATGTGAAGCGGAGTACATAGCTGCTTCGGAAGCAGCAAACGAAGGAGTCTGGATGAAGGAGTTCATATCCGATCTAGGTGTCATACCTAGTGCATCGGGTCCAATGGAAATCTTTTGTGACAATACTGGTGCAATTGCCTTGGCAAAGAAATCCAAATTTCACAAGAGAACCAAGCACATCAAGAGACGCTTCAATTCCATTCGGGATCTAGTCCAGGTGGGAGACATAGAGATTTGCAAGATACATGCGGATCTGAATATAGCAGACCCATTGACTAAGCCTCTTCCACAAGCAAAACATGATCAGCAGCAAGGCTCCATGGGTGTTAGAATCATTACTGTGTAATCTAGATTATTGACTCTAGTGCAAGTGGGAGACTGAAGGAAATATGCCCTAGAGGCAACAATAAAGTTATTATTTATTTCCTTATATCATGATAAATGTTTATTATTCATGCTAGAATTGTATTAACCGGAAACGTAATAGTTGTGTGAATACATAGACAAACAAAGTGTCACTAGTATGCCTCTACTTGACTAGCTCGTTCATCGAAGATGGTTATGTTTCCTAACCATAGACATGAGTTGTCATTTGATTAACGGGATCACATCATTAGGAGAATGATGTGATTGACATGACCCATTCCATTAGCTTAGCACCCGATCGTTTAGTATGTTGCTATTGCTTTCTTCATGACTTATACATGTTCCTATGACTATGCGATTATGCAACTCCCGTTTACCGGAGGAACACTTTGTGTGCTACCAAACATCACAACGTAACTGGGTGATTATAAAGGTGCTCTACAGGTGTCTCCAAAGGTACATGTTGGGTTGGCGTATTTCGAGACTAGGATTTGTTGCTCCGATTGTCGGAGAGGTATCTCTAGGCCCTCTCGGTAATACACATCACTTAAGCCTTGCAAGCAATGCAACTAATAAGTTAGTTACAAGATGATGTATTACGGAACGAGTAAAGAGACTTGCCGGTAACGAGATTGAACTAGGTATTGAGTGTAACATCCCTAATTTTCAATTTGGAATGTTATACACTAGATAATCATTGCATATCATATTTATTGCATTTTGGTTGATCATAGAAAATTTTCGCAACTCAAGGACCCTCGGAGAGAGTTGGGGATTTCGTTATTTTCATATTTGAGTTGTCTCAAATTTTGAAAATAGGATCATTTGATTTTATTTATTTTATTTTCAATTATTTCTATTATTAAAATTATGAGAGAGGGAATAAAATGACTTTCCCAAAATAAAGAAATAATGAGGATTTGATAAAAAAATCAAATAAGATTTTATTTGGTTTTATTTGCTATTTTATTTGAAATTAGGAAAAATGCGCGTTTTTCAAAATTTCATTTAGGCCCCAAATAAATGCTCATCCTGTGCGGCTTGATTTTAGAAGCTGGGTAAAATTTATTTCGGGATTTTTGGAGTCTGTTTAGTATTTCTTTTATTTGTTTTTCTCCGCGTTATTATTTAAAAAAACGCGAACCAACTCCGGGCCGTACCCGAGCGGGACTCCGGCCGGGGCAGCCCTTATAAGCCGCCGCCCGGGGCCCGAGCCAGCCCACCCGGGCCGAAACCCTAGCCGCGCCGCCCGCGCCGCGCCGCCGCCTCGCCGCCGCCGCCCGCGCCGCCCCACCGCCCTGCCGCCTCATCGCCGCCGCCCCGCTGCTCGCCGGACACGCCGCCCGAGGTAGCCGCCGTCGCCGGCGGCCCGGTTTTTTTTAAAAGCCGCGGTTTATTTTTTTAGATCCGTTTTTTTAGAACAGTTTTTTTGGTTTATTCTATTTAGCGAGCGTTCGCTTGTTCGTTCGTTTTAAAGAACGTGTTCGTCATTTAGATCCAGTTAACGAATGTTTGTTTATTAAACTGTTTGTTGTTTTTCTTTTTCTCGGATTAAATCCGCGATTTTTCTGATCGCGATTTCTGATCCGATTTTCGTTTTAGTATAACTTCTCGCTCGTTTATCGGAATCAGGCGATTCAAGCGCCTGGAGTTTCGTCTCGAAAACCTTTTCCGTTTAATCAACTTAAACAAGTTTTTGCTTCTGTAAATATTGCCTTAGATCCAGAATAGTAAATGAAGCCTGTTTCTTTTGCCGCTTGTCTTTCGTTGCTTCGTTTGATTTGATTCTTTTTGCCAACCGGAGTTCTTAAGTTGAACGTTAGATCTCTTATTTGAGTTTTACCTGTGCATCAGTTGAGTACTTATTGTATGCTTGTTTGTTTGTGATAGAGTACCCGGAGTGCGCTGCTTGTTACTTCGAATCACTAGGTTTCCCGGATCATCAGCAAGGCAAGTAACACTTTGATCATATCTTCTACTACCCAGTTTTATTGCATTAGATCAATCCCTACACATTGCATGATTAGGATCTAATTAAATTGTGGGTTTGGGAAGTAGTTGAGGTAGTACCTATTACCTGTTTATTATCAAACCTTTGGGAGTTACTTCTACGTTTGCTTATTATTGCTATGCTATGCTAGTAGACGTGGATTGGGTGAGTGATATCCATGACAGATGTGAGATTTTTAAATCAATGGTTTATCTAAGGTGGCAACTTAAATACACATCTAGGTGGATTGAGGTACCTGGGTATTCCAGGATTGCCTGTTTTCTTTTGGACCGCCACCCAGGCTCAAAGGGATCATGAGATTTTTCATGC